>NW_026042420.1:0-300000 GCF_023856365.1 Brienomyrus brachyistius | reverse complement strand
TTTATTTATCCGGGTCCCAAACTTGACTGCCCAAGTTAAGTTAGGTGGATACCAAAACTACACCTCTGGAGTTCGCACACGCTGATGACAGGTACCGGTCTACCCTCTGAGGGGCGTACACACTATGTTCCTAGGCACCGGGCATAGTCCCTGAGACGCTCACATGGTAAGACAATGGGTGGCATCGGCGGAGGCCCAAAGTAAACCTCGTACAACCTTTTTTATTTTTAACTGAGCAATTTTCTCTAGTGGAATTAAGCATAGATGCTAAATAATCCGTAATGCTATCAAGTTCAGCAGAATTCGACATTAGTTTGGTTGAAAACGATAGCTCAGGGAGGTTATCGATAAAGTTACTTGCTGTATTTGACGTGATTGTACGTTTGGCGAGTCGGGGGGCTAATATTTTGAGCAAGGGAAATATTGAACGCAATAAGATGATGGTCAGAGATAATACTGGACTGAGGCAGTAGAGTTGAATACATGATATGAAGACAACTGGATCACAACTGGATCACGGGGGAATCATAAGCAGGGAAGAACACACAGGCAAACAGCAGCAGCAACATTAAAGGCAGGACTGAGAAGCACATTTATACAAGGCTAAGCAGGGAGCAAACTAGAGGCACCTGAAATGAGTAACACAAGGGCAGGAAGGAGAGGTAAAACAAACGCGGAACAGGCATGGCACGTTATACCACACTAGGGAGGAAACGGGAGGTTCAGGAGGGCAGGGTGTGGCAGGGATCCGTTTCAAAATTTAATTTTGGCTTGTACAAACCTTGGTAAAAGCTGCAAAAGATCGATCAACCACTTTCTGAGCTATTGTCTTAACAAACAAAGCATCTGTTGGGGTGGCGGTGTCTGGGGAATACCATGTGTAATACACCTTGTGAAGATTTATATGTAAAACAAAATATTTTTTGATTCTATCACACATATAGAAATTATCCATCCATCCATTTTCCAAACCGCTTATCCTATTGGGTCGCGGGGGGTCCGGAGCCTATCCCAGAATCAATGGGCACGAGGCAGGGAACAACCCAGGATGGGGGGCCAGCCCATCGCAGGGCACACTCACACACCATCCACTCACACACACACACCTACGGGCAATTCAGCAACTCCAATTAGCCCCAGCATGTTTTTGGACTGTGGGGGGAAACCGGAGTACCCAGAGGAAACCCCACAACGACATGGGGAGAACATGCAAACTCCACACACATGTGACCCAGGCGGAGACACGAACCCGGGTCCCAGAGGTGTGAGGCGACAGTGCTAACCACTGCACCACCATGCCGCCCCTTATAGAAATTATTCTAGGTTTAAATAGTAATTTAGCTGAGTAACTAGGCTGAAATTCTAGATAGTTGCAATTTTAAGAATTATTACTATTATTCACAGCTTTTAAGCATGCAGTTGGATGACGGATGGATGGATATTCAGCCACCAGAAATGCCAATTGTTGTTAAGAGGATCAAAGTCTGCAAAGTAGTATGCAGGGTTTAAGGCCAGAACACAGCATACTCTCCGACAGAAAGCATAAAGTTCACTGGGGGAATTTCTGTGGCCACTGCCTGAACAGCATGTGTGGAGAATGTTTATGAGGGTCGAGCCATGCAGAGCTGCTGGCCCTGGCATGTAATGATGAATCACAAATCAGTTAAAAATCGGTGCAAATGCATGAAGATTTAAACCGGCTGATGTGGAAAATGAATCACTATTGTAGGAGTACTTCACAGTACTTTAACAGAAAAACTGGTGTAATATTACATTTGATTTCACAATGTGAGTTTGACGTCAGATGTCACTGCGTATCACGTCGACATCGTACGTCAGTTTTTGGTTTTGAGCGAACGCGAGATGATGAATGAATTTGAAACTGAGGACGGCACAGTGGTTAGTGCTGGCTTCGGTCCAGGGCCCTTTCTGTGTGGAGTTCGCATGCTCTCCCCGTTTTCGCCGGGGACTCCAGGTTCCTCCCACGGTCCAAAAGCATGCAGGATAGGTTGACTGGTGAGTCTAAATTGGCCCTGTAGTTGTGTGAGTGTGTGCGACCTGCGGTGTGTAGGTGACTGCCTGGGCTTGGTTCCTGTCTGCGCCCCTTGTTCCCGGGATAGGCTCCGGTCTCCCCCGCGATCCCAGTTGGGATTAAGTGGTTTCAGAAAATGGATGGATGGACGCACTGCCCGATCTTCAATTGGCGGTGTGGCAGCATATTAGCTTTCCGGTAATCACAAACGAGGAGGAAACAGCGAGAAAAGCACAGACAAGACATAAACTGCATGCAAACATTGTAATAGACTGATAACATACACAAACAGGTCCACTGGCACCACCGTGAGCTGAGTGAAGATTATTAAAAGGGCAAAGCACGCTAAAAAGCTGCACATGCAAACCTTAGCTTATTTATTTGATTTATTTTTTTTTATTTACTTATTTTGATTTGGGATTTTTTTCAACAGTATTTTATTCAAATTCAGTTGCACTGTTCACAACAGTGTCAACAGTTCAGAAAGATAAATATAAGAATATTTTTGAATATATTTGTCTGCAGCTCATTCTGCAAAACATGAGAAAATTGAACTCAGAATCGTGAATCGTATCAAATGGTGAGTTGAATGTATCGTTACATCCCTAGTTCTTACAGTAGTACTATGGTATGGTGGAGCCACATGACAGGAAGGCAGTACATTGCGAAGTCTGTTAAGAACATCATTCGCACTGAACTGCCCTCCATTGACCAGCTGTACTTTAACTGCCACAGTAACAAGGTTCAGTCTATAATCCAGGACTCTGACCACCATCCACAAACACTGACTAGCAGATTCATGAACAGCTTCATTCGCCAAACAATTCAAACCTGCAGCTTTTGCATCCCCTGTAACAGTCATTTCCACGGCAGCTGCACTGTACAGCTGTTACTGCACTTTATCCACCACTGACCACGTATCATCCAGTTTTGTCCTGCTTTGTATCGCACTGTTTCTGCACCATGTTGTCTTGTACTCCCTTGTGTTGTTATGCACCATCTGTGTTGTTCTGAGCAGTGCCATGATGCAATATTACAAAAAGATCTTGAGGAAATGCAGAGTTCTGGAGGAGATTCTCACAGATCATGGCATGTGTTTATACTGAAGAAACTGTACAAATTGCTAGACATAAAACACAGGACTGGCAACTGTGGTACGTTTTAACACCTTGATAAAAAACTTAAAATCCATAGTAAGTAGGACAACCTCATAGAACCTTTACTAGTCATTGTTCAGAAGATTAACACGGATTAAAAACCATTACTATGAAAGCACGCTAATCAGTTAAGTTGATTATGTGGAGAGAGAGAAAAAAAACTGTCTTTGAAAAAGATCAACCATAGAACGAAGCTGCAGCATTGACACCCCCTAGTGGTGATTTGAAGATAGTTCTGTCTGTAGCAGCTAAGCAGTAGATTTGGCGTCAGGTGCCATGACAAACTCAGTGCTGCTCGGTTTGAACGGCAGAAGCACAAAAATAAAGGGGGCATCTACTGCACGCCCCCCACCCTTGAAAATGGTACAAATTATCATGCAACAGTTTTCTTAAGTAAGTCTTTTTGGGCGTCTGCAGAAACCTCCACGATGCGATTGCCCTGATTAAGAAGTGCGCAGCGGATACAATTTGGGATGCATCGTTCATCCGATTTATTAATATATAATTATTAGTATGTCTATATTATTTTAGGAACGTTACTTGACGAATATTTTTCATTGAGATTGATTCCCCGTTTAAAATTTTGGTGACACTTCATATTTTTTAAGACAGACAATTTGACGCATGCAATTTGCAGAAATATGTTGTGCCGCTATAAAGTACACAGGCAGCATGACAAACATAAGTACTCACTGAAGCCACGACATACGCCCGGCTGGCCCCAGCGGTACCCCTAAGAAGAAGGCTTTTTTCACAACCCACGACCATCACGAGGGCAAAAAAAACTGAATAGCCTAGAATTTAGTTAATTACAAGGCACATATTTATTGGAGCAAGAGCTCTAACATAAAACTACCTTGTAATTATAAAGTATTATGGCTGTGAACAATGTACAAACAGGCACAGAAAGTAAAATACTCCAAAAATGCAAAGAACCTAAATATTTTTGTTTCCACCGATTCACTCTTGATGTGTTAGGAGTCACAGTTCAGTAGCCTATTCTTCAGTATCTGCATTTAAGACCACCAACTGCTCTTTCTCCTCCTTCGCTCGTCGGCTCAGAGTATTGGACTTGGTAAGTAATGTTGCCCTTTTGGTTCCAGCAGCACTCTCTGCTTCCTCTGCCATGTGCTCAGCATCCTTTTGTAAACTCTCACATACACTTTCCAGTGAGACTCTCTTCCTCTTGAGTTCCTCAAGTTTTCTTTTTTGCTTTTCGCTCATCTTTCACCTTTGGTCAGAGGCGCTTTGGTTGCTCCCCCACACACTCTGACATGGTCGCATATAAGCCTCTGTGCAACAACTGTTTCCTCTGATAAGTTGCAGGTCTCCACCTCTATTCGTTCCACTTCGGCTTGCCCATAGGACAGCAGCAGCAAGTTCTTGCAGAACATCCAGAGGTCAGGATAAGGCCCACTAACTTTTTGATGTAAAAAGACATCAACTTTGGATGGTGCTGAAGGAATGAAGGATATAAAATCCAAGCCTTTTGCCTCATTGTGCAGGTGATTATCAGACTGCTGGGATATTGCATCACCTGTAATTACATTAATTACAGTAGATTAGATGCAGATCAACAATGTCAATACACAGAATCACATGTAGAATAGGAAAGTGATTTATAACCCAATTTTCCTATGATACCATAAATGTGCAATCATTTTAATTTAATCTTGAGATATCTCTAGGCTCATCAAAGAAAATATAACTGGGCTGATGCTTCTTTTCAAACACCAAGAGTCGGTCTTCTAAATACTGCTAAAATCTACGTGTTAACACTATTCAGTTCAGGGACGGATTATGGGTTGTGTGGGCCCCTGGGTAAAACGTTCGCGAGGCCCCCCCCCACCACCACCACCTGCACCACCACCACAACCACCACAAGTCAAGGGCCCTTGGCAGCCAAACACCCTCCCTATAGGGTCAGGGGACCTTGTAGGCAGAGGATCAAAGAATGTAGGCCCTCTAAAATAGACAAACGAAAATACATTGCTGATAAGCGTTGCAAATTGTTTTGGGCTTGGGGCCCACGGGCCCCCTGCACCCCAAGGGCCCCTGGGCAGCGGCCCCGCTAACCCGGTTTGTAATCCGTCCCTGATTCAGTTAGATGTGAAAAAAGAAAAGCATAATTTAAAAATAATATTCTGAACTATCCTATTCTTATCCTATGATTTACCAGCAGATATCCTGCCTGCCAACCGATTCTCCTGCGCAAACTTCTGCATGAGATTTCTCCTTTTCTGCTGGCAGTTATTGTCACGATCGGGTACGGGTGAAGCGGCGATCGTGCGGGCAAGCAGGCAAGCAGGAAGCAGGAATACGGGGCAAACGGGAGTTTAATACGAGGACAGGGACCGGGAAACAGCTCACGCTTACGAACATCAGACATTAATGACAGACAAAGCAAACTGGGGAGACCAGGACTTAAATACACAGAACAAGGCAGCAGGAAACAAGACACGACTGGGCAGGATCAGGAAATCACACGTGGGTAATTAGGGGGCGTGGCACACACGAGGAGCGGACGAGCCGGGCATGACAGAACCCCCCCCCAAAGGCGCGCTACACCGGGCGCGCCAAGGAAGGGGGCGACGGACGGGACGAGGCAGAACAGGACCTGGAAAACAAGAACAGAATTAACGCACGACGGGAAACAGGACCGAAGCACAAAACAAAGCCAGGGACAAGACGTGCGACAAGAGCTGACAAAGGGATGGGAAGGCAGACAGACAGATCAGGAAGGGAGAAACAGAGGGAACAGGCGGAACACAAGGAGCGGGAGTGACGGGAGGGAACGACGGGAAACCAGGAATGGAGAAAGGAGGAAAGACAGGAGGAGGAGCAAACAAAGGAGGGACCAGGGCAGGAGAGAAGGGAGAGAAGGCGGGGGAACAAAGGGGAGCCCGTGGGAGCCCCAGCGGGCGACGGGCGGCAGCCGGAGGGGCCGCAGGCGGCCGGGAGGCCGGAGCCGGAGGGGACCGAGAAGGGGCAGAGGAGACAGGGCGAGGGACCCGCGGAGGGGCCAGGGAGGGAGCAGGAGGGAGCACCAGGGAAGGGGACGAGGGAGCTGGAAGGGGCCAGGGCGAAGGCACGGAGGAGGGGGGAGCCGCAGCAGGCGGCGATGTCCGGGGGAGGGCCGGAGGTAGGGGCCCCGCAGGCGACCGACCAGGACCCGGAGAGGGGAGCGAGGCAGGGCGACGAGGCACCGGAGAGGGACCCGCAGGCGCCAACCGAGCCCCAGCGCAGGCGAGGCAGGGCGAGCCAGGGGGCAGGGCGGGCGGGACCCCAGCCCTGCGTCTGTGTCCCCTCCCTTTACGGGACACAGACCCCAGGTCGGGGTCGAATTCGCCAGGGTGAGAGAGACAAAGTCACTGGAGGAGAAGGGACAGGAGCTGGAGCTGCTGCAGGCGGAGGGGGCGCCTCTGGAGCGCGGTCAGGGACTGGAGCGCGGTCAGGGACTGGAGCGCGGTCAGCTGGCCCGGGAGCCGCTGGAGCGCGGTCAGGACTTGGAGCGCGGTCAGGGGGCGCCTGCCCTGGAGCTGCAGCAGGCGGCTGCAGTGGGGGCGCCTGCCCTGGAGCTGCAGCAGGCGGCTGCAGAGGGGGCGCCTGCCCTGGAGCTGCAGCAGGCGGCTGCAGAGGGGGCGCCTCTGCAGGAACTGGAGCGCGGTCAGGAACTGGAGCGCGGTCAGGAACTGGAGCGCGGTCAGGAACTGGAGCGCGGTCAGGAACTGGAGCGCGGTCAGGAACTGGAGGTGGCTGCAGTGGGGGCGCCTGCCCGGGAGCTGCAGCACGGTCAGGAACTGGAGGTGGCTGCAGTGGGGGCGCCGGCCCGGGAGCTGCAGCAGGCGGCTGCAGAGGGGGCGCCTCTGCAGGAACTGGAGCGCGGTCAGGAACTGGAGCGCGGTCAGGAACAGGAGCTGGCTGCAGAGGGGGCGCCTGCCCGGGAGCTGCAGCAGGCGGCTGCAGAGGGGGCGCCTGCCCGGGAGCTGCAGCAGGCGGCTGCAGAGGGGGCGCCTGCCCGGGAGCTGCAGCAGGCGGCTGTAGAGGGGGCGCCTGCCCGGGAGCTGCAGCAGGCGGCTGCAGAGGGGGCGCCTCTGCAGGAACTGGAGCGCGGTCAGGAACTGGAACGCGGTCAGGAACAGGAACGCGGTCAGGAACAGGAGCTGGCTGCAGTGGGGGCGCCTGCCCTGGAGCTGCAGGTGGCTGCAGTGGGGGCGCCTGCCCTGGAGCTGCAGGTGGCTGCAGTGGGGGCGCCTGCCCTGAAGCTGCAGGTGGCTGCAGTGGGGGCGCCTGCCCTGGAGCTGCAGGTGGCTGCAGTGGGGGCAGCGAAGGCGGCTGCGCAGGCGGCGGCGGCTGCACGGGAGCGGGGTCCGCCGGCAATGGCGGCTGCACGGGAGCGGGGTCCGCCGGCAATGGCGGCTGCACGGGAGCGGGGTCCGCCGGCAATGGCGGCTGCACGAGAGCGGGGTCCGCCGGCAATGGCGGCTGCACGGGAGCGGGGTCCGCCGGCAATGGCGGCTGCACGGGAGCGGGGACTGCAGCCCTCTGGAGCAGTAAGAGCTGCCGCACGTCCTCTGCCATACTCACCAGCTCCTCGGGGTCGGAAGCGGGAGTAAATGCTGCAAAGCTCCTCTGGAGTCGCTCCGCTAGCCCCGCTACCTCCGGACTTACTGGAGGGACCAGTTCCCCCCAGATCCTCCAGAACAACCCCTGGAGGGCAAAGAACTGGGAGGCGCAGTTCACCGGCTTCCCTAAGTGAGGCGCGGGCAGCGCCTCCGGGGTGGTTACTGCAGGGGGAGAGAGCTGTGTGTCCGTGGGCGTTAACGGAGGGAGCTCCTCGGGACAGGCAATCGCCGGTCTCCTCCTCCTTCTCCGGCGCCCAGCGGCGGCGAGAGGTGGTGCGATGTCCTGAAAAACAGGCGGTGAAAGGATCGGCTCCGGGTAAGGGTAGAGGAAGGGCTCCTCGTCCTCATCCTCACTGGAGAGCCAGTACTTCCACACGGGATCGGGGTAGTGTGTGGTCAGCTTCCGGGCTGGAGGTAGAGCGGGTACTTCCCTCTCATTCTCCTCCGAAGTGATCCATAGCCGGGAGAGCGAACAGGCTCCCAGGCGGATCGTCTCCTCCGGTCCTCTCCTCCTTCTCCGGGGGCCTTTCCTTTTGTGGTCTGTCATTCTGTCACGATCGGGTACGGGTGAAGCGGCGATCGTGCGGGCAAGCAGGCAAGCAGGAAGCAGGAATACGGGGCAAACGGGAGTTTAATACGAGGACAGGGACCGGGAAACAGCTCACGCTTACGAACATCAGACATTAATGACAGACAAAGCAAACTGGGGAGACCAGGACTTAAATACACAGAACAAGGCAGCAGGAAACAAGACACGACTGGGCAGGATCAGGAAATCACACGTGGGTAATTAGGGGGCGTGGCACACACGAGGAGCGGACGAGCCGGGCATGACAGTTATCTGGCTGGTGTGCATTTTGTTTGGGTCCAAGCACGTCATCTCATGTACAATCGAGTACTTCAGAGGGCATTTATCCAAGGCCTTTTTGCACATTTTTGAGAGCACAATCTGGCAATTTTTTTTAATCTGAAGGACACCAAGGTCACTTCCACTGCCTTTGGCTCCTAACTGTCTCTGACAAAAAGATGGTTTGTCAAATTTCCAGAATCTTTCTGCACACTCAGCCCAAGGTTAACACTACCTCAGCTGTACATATCAAACCAGCTCAAACTCCATGTTATTCACATATTTTTTACTTCACAATTGTTTGATACATTTGTATGTAAAGATACCAGTGAATTCACAGAAGTCCCACCTTGATGACAGCCATTCCTATATCCACCTCCTTTGGACTGAGCCAGAGTTTTTGCCTGTACAACAGCTGTACATGTTGCTACACAACACTTAAACATTCTATTTCCTCAATGAACTATTTTTTTTGCAGCAAAAGCCATGAAGCAGCAATAAAATCTTTAAAATATGCTTACCAATAAATATGGTTCTCCCATTTAAACACATGTAAAGATAAACCATGGATATTTAAAAATCATGGGTTCGTTAATGAGTTTAAATGTTATTGAATGGCTTACCTTAAACTTCTCCAGTAAGTCTTCAGCGGTGGAGTGGCTCATGTACTGTGATCCCAGAACCAGGACTGCACTCGAGAGCCATTCTCATAATTCACCCAATACCTGACATGCACATCCAGTTGTTTTCTTTTGATGGTCCTGTTCATACTTACGTCAAACATGACAACGAAGCTCCCTTTTAATATATGGAGCGAGTCCAAATCGCGCAAGAAAAGCGGTTTTATCTTTACCACAAGTGACCCTGCGAGTCAGGGAACATCACCCTGGAGACGGTGTGAATGTCATCATTGGACGTATAGGAGTGATGTCGGCAAACCGTTTGCAAAGCCCATAGCACTTCTGCTTTCAGTGTGGGTTGAGGAGGATGTACTGAAGGCATTATTTGTCATGGGATCCGGAGACAATGCCAAAACGGGTGTAGGCCTATCTTTAGAGGTTGTACTTATCTCCACTGAATAAACATTTGAGGAAAATTTTTAGGTTAAAATCTGGGCTTATTCTATACTGAACAAAAATATAAACGCAACACTCTTGTTTCTGCTCCCATTTTTCATGAGATGGACTTAAAGACCTACAATTCATTCCAGATACACAATATTACCATTTCTCTCAAACATTTCTCACAAATCAGTCTAAATGTGTGATAGTGAGCACTTCTGCTTTGCTGAGATAATCCATCCCACCTCACAGGTGTGCCACATCAAGATGCTGATCTGACATCATGGGTAGTGCACAGGTGTACCTTATACTGCCCACAATAAAAGGCCACCCTGGAATGTGCAGTTTTTTGCTTTATTGGGGGTCTGGGGACTCAGAACCGGTCAGTATCTGGTGTGACCACCATTTGCCTCATGCAATGCAACACATCTTCTTCGCATAGAGTTTATCAGATTGTCAATTGTGGCCTGTGGAATGTTGGTCCACTCCTCTTCAATGGCTGTGCGAAGTTGTTGGATATTAGTGGGAACTGGTACACGCTGTCGTATACGCCGGTCAAGCACATCCCAAACATGCTCAACGGGTGACATGTCCGGTGAGTATGCTGGCCATGCAAGAACTGGGACATTTTCAGCTTCCAAGAACTGTGTACAGATCCTTGCAACATGGGGCCGTGCATTATCTGTCTGAGTGGCTGGTCTCAGACGATCTTGGAGGTGAACCTGCTGGATGTGGAGGTCCTGGGCTGGTGTGGTTACACGTGGTCTGCGGTTGTGAGGCCGGTTGGATGTACTGCCATATTCTCTGAAACGCCTTTGGAGACGGCTTATGGTTGAGAAATGAACATTCAATGCACGAGCAACAGATCTGGTTGACATTCCTGCTGTCAGCATGCCAATTGCACGCTCCCTCAATGCTTGTGGCATCTGTGGCATTTTGCTGTGAGACAAAACTGCACATTCCAGGGTGGCCTTTTATTGTGGGCAGTATAAGGTACACCTGTGCACTACCCATGATGTCAGATCAGCATCTTGATGTGGCACACCTGTGAGGTGGGATGGATTATCTCAGCAAAGCAGAAGTGCTCACTATCACACATTTAGACTGATTTGTGAGAAATGTTTGAGAGAAATGGTAATATTGTGTATCTGGAATGAATTGTAGATCTTTAAGTCCATCTCATGAAAAATGGGAGCAAAAACAAAAGTGTTGCGTTTATATTTTTGTTCAGTGTACATTGATTTACAGAATCAAATTTAAAAAACAAAGATACACTGATTTTATACAGATTACTAACTTTTGGGGATCACAATACAAATCTAAATATTTTAGACAAGTTACTTATCTGCTTATTGAATGGTGGGCGAAAAAAATATCTGTATAGTGTCCATTATCTAAAACCCCGCAATGACGTAGTTTGTGTTGTTCTTAAAATAATATTAACTTAAACGGTCAATCTGATTTTCTGGAGGAAAAATAATAGTTTTGATGAATCAACAGCTTGGGAAAATAGTCGCTAGATTAATTCAAAGAAAAATTGTCTGTAGTTGCACCTCAACAGTATAACCAGTGATAATACTATATAAATAAAATTAAAGTAATGGCACCAGCATAGACAGACACAGTAACAGTACAGAATGAGGTAACAGTGGCAGTGTGAGGAAATGTCAGCGTCACTGGCTGGTTAACAGCAATGGGGAGGAAACTTGTCTCTAAATCTGGAAATGCTTGTGCAGATGGATGGATGGAAGGTGAAAAGTGACAGTGCTGGGTGGCTAGAGTCTCTCAAGGTGCTGCTTGCTTTTCTGAGGCAGCACCTGAAGACGATGCCTTTGACCGCCAGAAGCTGTGTGCCCGAGGAACTGGAAGCTGTTGAAGCCTCTACAGCATCCTCTGCGATGTAGATAGGACTTTGGGGAGTCATCCGTTTGCGAAAGTCCAGGATCAACTCCTTGGTTTCTCTAGCGTTGAGGGTGATGTTGTTATACATGGTGAAGAGCTGGGCCTACAAATCCCAGCATTCAAGAGGTGAAAATACAGACTTAGAGGGAATTTGGGAAAAGTGAAAAAATCCTCTTTACTCGTGTCTGTATAAATCTCACCAAGCGTAACTTTGCAGATTAAAGACTGGCTGAGAGTGTAAATGTAAACGCTGATAAGGAGTCAGGAACAAAGTGCTCATGTAGTGCACACCTGGGTCCAGAGGGCCCTTGTTCAGATGGAAAACTGAACAGGCATCTTTTGTGCTAAATGACAGCCGGTGCTGCTCAAGATGATGGACACTATGGGGAAATAAAAAAAAAAAGAGTTTTGAATGAAAAGACACACAAGAGTAACAGTGCAGCCTTGGTCACGTCTCCCCAGCTCATGACTGGACCAGGCTCCACATTGACCCCAAAACTGGCTTTACACACAGGAAACTCACTGAAACTCAACACAACATTGTCCTGATCTTGCCTGGGGAGTTTCACCTGGTTACTGAGATGACCGGCAGCACAGACAGTCTTACCAGCAACAGATATGCTATTAAGGGGTGCGAAGCGTCTGCTGCCAGCACATGGCTTTATATCTGTCGGCTGCATTTGCGCTGCTCCTCCCTCCTATAAAGAGGACAGTTGAACAGCAGTGTGAAGAAAGGGCACAGAAGCAGAAGTCAGTGGAAAAAGCCCCATTACTAACCCTAAGCCCAACTTACTGCAAACAGCCCACTGTATTTCATATGTCTGCTTCATATTTTCCATTTAATTGCCATAATCTCTGGCAGTCAGTGACAAAAGTTATTTACCCTTAAACAGTACTGAGATTGAGTAGAGTGAGGTACTTAAGCGGTATTATGGAAGAATAAAAGCTGAGTCCCATGTCCAGGCGAGATGCGTAGCTGACAGGCTGATGAATGTTTCAAACTCTTACCTCCACCGTACTGACAGGAACGGCGAGCTGCTGTGGCATCATGGCATTAAACTTCTGTTTCTCCAGGGAAGAAAACAACCAAGACCAACCTTAATAATCCACACACTTTGAAGACTGACATAAATGGTAAATATGAGACGTAAATATCATCCAACACTACCAGGTACTCAGTGAATACTCAGTCATGCAGAAATATAATCTAAAGTTATAATTATGGGGACACGTGGCTGTCCACTGCAGGTGACAATGTCCTAAACTCTTTCATACTTAAAGAACACATACAGTTATTACTTTGTAAGGATGCATAAAACTCCAGTTCAGTAAATTTATGGAATATATACTGCAGCAACTACTTTATAGTCATTTATTAAGTAACTGACTTATTTCTTCCCTGCGGGAACTTGTAATTATGCTGAAATAAAAATGTAACTTAACAGCGTTAAAAAGAACTCAGGAAACCAGCCCAAAATGCTTTAGTTTGACATGTGATCAAAATTCAAACTAAATTTCATAGAGTAAACTAATACATGATAGCATCCATGCAAAAGATCAACGGCAGAACAGGGGCTCTTAAGGCAGACTGCATTAAAAAGGAATTAATCATCTCTCTCAATTTAAATTTGGGATAATAATTCTCTTCAGAAGCCTCCATAGAATAGTGCATCCATCCCCTCACTTATGTGTAGAGACGTATCCTAAGGCTCTGGCAACAACATTCAGGTCAACAGCATCAAAAATTTCACAGCTAGTTTTAAAACTTGTTTTTCACTTTACGTTACAGCAAGTTAGTTAATATTAAATTATTGCAACGTGCAGATTAATAGTCAGAAAAGGTTTTTGAAATTTACATAATGATAAATGAGAACTATATTTGATTACTAATTACTGTTGACTAATTTCCTGTCTGGACTTTTCCCCCTTCATTGTTAAAAGTCATTATATGTCTGGGTGCCAGTCAGTGGAAGCACACAGACACCTGGCCTATTCATTCAGCACCAGCCCATCAAGTAGAGAATTCAGCACCACGGACAGTGACCTGTGTTACTATGACATCAGGTCATTGGCTCTAAATATTTTTCTAGAAATAACTAAATGGCTCTATTGTAGAAATTTCCAGCCAGAGACTGGGTTCCTATATGAAGAGAATATTATTATTCAGACAAAGAAAATAAACTACAGAAAACTAGCTCTGCATGTCATCTCCCCTTTACTCCTTAAGCAGGGCACACGCACATCAACAAGTACCAATGCAGCAAATACAGATGAACAATTTCACAGCTTCAGAAGAAGTCAGATTTCTGTGTAATTCAGAGATTGTCAAAGACTTCTGATAGAACATTTTCTGCACTTGAGTCTAATTTCAAGATAAATTGCACCTGGGTCTATTAAAACAAGGTGATGCTGCCTGACCTACCAACCAAGGCTGGGGAGGAAACATAGGAATACAAGGAAAGCAAGGAAGAAAAGCAGCCACCCTATCTCATGGTCACGGACACAAACATCAGGGAGTGTTATGAAGAAGACACCACACTTAGGACCATTGGTTTTACGCAGTGAATTACACCAGAGAGAGTTTTTACATTCTAGCTGTGTTATGTAACATTCCTCAGCCTTCAGCTTTTTTCCCCACACAATGCAGGACATGCAGGGGTGCCAAACAAAACAGTGGAGCTGCAGTGTAGCCAATTATTTCTTTCAGTAGTTTTAAGATGGTTTGTGAGGTTGTGTGTTAGAGATGGCGGTGAGCAACACTGAGGCATCTCAGGGAACCATGTTGCCCATATTAAAAAACATGCACGCATGCAACTCAGGCAATCCAGCATTTCTTATTTCAGTTACGTATGACACTGCATGTTGCGGTTTTACATGTTCACTACAAGTCAGTGGTTTTTTCCTTGTATGATTATGGCCACATTCACACCAAAAACACACTAGACATACTGTACAAGGCACTCAAGGGAAAAATTCTCAGAACACAAAGTGAATGTATCAACCGAAGAAGGATTTTTCCTTTTCGGAATATTCATTTTTTTCCATGTGGAACCACTGTCCATGATTCAATTGAGTGCATTCAAAGAATGATACATCAAAACTAATAGTGACAAAATATTCATTTAATATGCATTGTACATGAATGTAGGACTTAGATGTTGATGAATTTCTCATCAGTGAAGGGCATATACACTTAAGGGGTATTATGAAAAAAAAAGTTGAGAACCCAGAAGTAACTATCCGATTAAAGATGTAATCTGGTACATGTGCAGACCAGTGATGGATATGTAAATGATTCAAATTGCAAGGAGTTGGCATGTTTAATCACCAGACACAGGATGCCTCGTAGTCACATTAGACAGTGTTAACGGCACTTGACGGAGTTTGATAGGGTTGCATTGCGGGTTTACATGAAGCCAGGTGGTCATGTGCTGCAATTGCATGTGGGCCATGCGGATATCACAGTGGCCTGATATTGAAACCAATGGGCACGTGAGGCATCCACACACGTCGTGAAGTTTCTGGTCATCCAAGACAGACCACGCCAAGGAAGGATCGTCGGATTGTGCTCCAAGCATCACAGATCCCCATGACACCTGCGCCTGATATATGGACACAGCTACTGGACTCTCTACAACACCCTATATCATCGTGTCGCGATGACTGGCATCAGCTGGACTACGGGTTCACCGTCCCATGCATAGGCTGCCGTTCACAATAGCACAGAAACGGTTGCGTTTGGAGTGGTGTAGTCACTGGGAGGCATGGACTGATGGACTGATGACGACTGGCGTCCTACCATGTTCAGCGATACATCTCAGTTCTGCAGTACCACAGATGACCGTCATGTGCGTATGGTGGCGCTGCAGGGAGAGGAGCAATCCTGCCAATGCTGTGGAGTGACACACCACACTCTGACGGCACAGTGGTACACCAGTGACATCCTAGTAGTATCCGGGCCCAGGGGTGTGCTATACCCTACTGACATGGGACCAGCAGTGTGACCATACCGCCAACTCCGTGGTCCGTTTGATCTGATGATTATAATCATCGCGATACAGTCACATGCCCTTTCATCACATGCAGATTTCATTTTCACAACTTAGTCTGTTGCCCTTCACTTTTTTGCCACTGAGTTTGTGTTTTGACACTAAGTTGATGGGAATTGATTATTTAAGCGTCATCTAAAGAGCTTATATTAATTGGGTAAATTGCATAAGACTCACATGGTATTTTGAAAAGATTCCCATATGCGCTGATTAGCTGGGGTTGATCCAAGCAGCTGTGCACTTTTCTCCTGTAACATAAAAGTTTGCTTTTAGGACAGAAAACAAGGTTAAGACCATATTATGTAGTTTACATCTATCAAAATAAAACCAAAGTCACTGTTACCAAAAGAGTAACCATGTGTTATCAAATTTCCTAACATTTTGCTTCATCTTACTTTGGATGCCCATGGTTAGGAGAGAAGCAGAAATCTGCTCAATCATAAGAAAGACTTTTATTGCTACAGGGAGTGAGATCTTGTTGCAGGTGACAAGGCAGGATAGAGTGTGTTTAGAAAAATAATGAAGAGGGAATGTGAGTGTGAGCTATCGTGGCATCTGTGTATAACCCAATATGGCGGCATCCTTCTGAATGTAAATAACATAGCCGGCTTAATTAGCTTAATCAAGCGTAATTGAACTAAGGAAAATTTAGCAATATACTTTCCCTGCTTGGTGTGATAAATACAGCAGCAGCTGCTGGTGGACGGGCTACAAACAGACATCAAGAAGAAATCCCACCTCACAGCCATTTACTGTACCAAACCCCTTAATGTAACTTGTAAAGATGTAGGTATTGGCGTATTCACACATTCATTTGCAGTGTCCACTTCCTGTCCAGTAAATTTGGCAGGACGGAATTTGAATAACCTATAGGTCTGACTCATGTATGCGGCTGAAGGAGTAAAGATAGAATGGGTGAAGAATCCTGTTATACAGTCCTAGTAGACCGAGAACCACCTGATTGCTACTGTAGTTGGAATCAAGGGCTGAGCTGCATGGTGGCCTGGGGGACAATCATGAAAACACAGACCCACTGATATCCTCAAAACCCACAATCAAAAGGGGAGTCAGGCACGGTGGCCAACCACTTGGCCCGTTAAGCCACATGGTGGCCCGATGAGCAGGCAAACACACTATGGGCTAAGGGGTACAAGACAGAGGAGAGAATAGGATGGCCAGTGACATGTGAACAGGACAAGGCAGGGATGGATTCTGACATAGGTACCATACTACTTTGTTTAAATATGCCCAAGTGCATAGAATGTTTTAGTGCAAGTCTTAGACAATGGTATCTCTGAATGACACCGCAGTCTGACTCTTCCTGAAGGCCCTGAGAAGTTGTTTGTATGCACTTGCTGCCTTGACACTTGCTGATGTGCGTGTGCTCTGCTTGAGCAGTAAAGGGGAGATCACATGCAGAGATGATTTTCTGTAGCTTCTCAGTCCGAGTAAAAATAAAATCTTCTCGTTATATAGGAACCAAGTCTCTGGCTGGAAATTTCTACAACAGAGCCATTTAGTCATTTATAGAAATATACAGAGCCAATGAAGGAACCAGATGTCACAGCACAGTAACACAGGTCACTGTCCGTGGAACTGAATGAATAGGATAACCGGCCAATGTGTTTGTGTGCTTACACTGATTATATGTCAGGGGGGAAAATATTTATATCATTGTTGCGATGAACGTCATTCCAGCAAGTGGTTACGTCGTTCACGCAAGTGGTCATGCGGAACCAAAGTTTACTCACCTGTGTGCACCCGAGGGGAAGGCATTAACGGACGCACCTGCTCTTTATTTTGGATAAAGTCGGCAAAACGCATTGGTAGCGCGACAAGCAAAGGGTCAAATCTACACCAAGTGCTTCTGGAACTGTGCTGCGATTGTGTACTGAAAAGTAGACTCTGAACGGACAGCCGGTAAGACCATGAACCATGCGTGTTGGACTTTGTTGCAAATGTTATTTGTAGCAAGCACTACCTGTTGCGAGTGGGGTTTATTTCTTAATGGGGTGCGCTAATGAGGCATTGAGGCGCTGGTGCTGGCTTGTAACATTATATGAGTTGTGGTATTTGACTGTATTAGGAATAAATGGTGTGCTGTAAGTGTCTTAATGACAATATGTGGAATGCTGTTTTATTGATTCAGATGTTTGCATTAATGCGGTTTAAAAGGGGGGGTTCTATTTTTAGTTTATCTAAAAGTTAAATATTAAATCGCTAAAAAGAAAAAAAAAAAGTATTAAGGGTGAACTTTCCTTTTAATAATTCATATGGGCAGAAGTGTTAAACCTATTGTTCGATTGTCTAATTGGTTAGCTTTTCATTGCAATTTATTGCGTTGAGTAACTCATTTATGTGTTTCCCCAGTGGTTTGATCTTAAACTTTGATGTTTGGAGGAATTTTATTCAGAACAAGTTATGTATAATTGTGTGGAAATTTGAAGCTGAGATTGGTCATTCATTGTATATTTTGTGTGTATGTGTATATATATATATATATATATATATATATATATATATATATGCATTTAAAGTAAAATTTTGTGTTTGCTCATAAGATAGATTGGTGAAAGTTGGTGTTTTGTGGTTTAAGGTTTTTCACCTGTAAATGCCTGGCTTGAGGAAAGCGAAGATAAAATAAAAAGGGATAAAGAGTCCAAAAAGAAGGCCTGGTTATTCTGAGTGAAATCCAGTTATATGTTCAGTTTTGGTACATCTCTATCAAGTGAGGGGTAAAGCACAGTAAGAATTGTGATCACTTGACAATCATTGAGGGGAAAAATGTAAAAATATATACAGTAAGGACAATATAATCGTAATTTAATGTATCCCTTCTGCTCTTTAAAAAGCACAATGTCTGACTGACAAATATGTCTATTATTAGCACATTTTAATAATTTAATTAATATTAAGCAGTACACCTATTTCCTGTAATCACTCTGCGTTAAAGCAATTTTTAAAACTAGCTGTGAACTGGATGCTGTTCTGACTGTTGTTGCCATGGTGCCTTATTTACTTTCAAATCGCATTGTCCACAACCTGATCAAAGGACCAAACTTTAAAATCAGTGCAGGGTAGTGTCGCAAGTAGTGATGCTTAGGCTTTAACCTATGTCCTGGAAAGAAAGAAAATCTACAAGCAAGATATTCTTGGATAAGAACGTCAAGGTATGCAACCTCTGGCAATAAAATTTTCTGTGCACAAATCAGCTCCACAATGTCTTTTAGCTGAAGGGTCAACTGCCAATCATCATCTGTGGGCTCTTTCACCTTGTCACACATGATCACAGGAAGAAGTCTTAGAAAATTCCAGTTCTGAACAGCCTGACCATAAAGCTTTACTCCATTGGAGTTTACTGCACATGGCTTACTCAACACATCAGAGCCACTGTACTTAAATTTCTTAATGCGTCTATTCAGAATTGAATAAGTGAACCACTTTTTTTGCTTGATGAAGTACTTCAGGTAAAGGGCTAAATCATAGGAAAGGATACCCTCAAAAATGTCATGGCCTAAACAAGGTGGCAGGCCAGGCATACAAACATCGAAGTAATTCAATGAATTAAAACTCAGATATTATACCTTCAACGTTTTGTTGTTCCTCAGACTGTAAAATGCATTTGGATCTGTTTGAAAATCTGTTCGGGTTGTCCGGCAATACCTGCAGAAATATTCAGAAAAACTAAAATTTTCTGTAAATCCACCGATATTATGAGACCCCAAATTGTCCCCTGCAATGCACAAAACAGTCCCTTTAACTTTTTCCTCTGCCACCGTTATTCCATTGTCTTCCAGGTCTTTTAAGTCTGCAATGAGCCTTGAGAAAACTTTGTCATGGCCAAAGTGTTTGAAGTCTTTTTCCTGACACAGCATTACAAGTGACATGTGGTCTGTACTTGATGAGGTGGTAAATTAGCCAGAGACAAATATACAGCTACTACTTTGTGCTGCTTTTTGCTGAACCTAATGGGTTCACCGCCTCAAAAGAATCTTGATATAGAATTAGTTTTAGACATGATGGGTTTTGAGAAAAGAACTCATTGTTTTTATATACCTGACCATCACTGACATCACAAAGCACATCAGTGTATGGTACGTATGTACCCTGTGCAGCACAATTCTGCCATAAGTCTGACTCCAGTAAATGTCTCAAAGTGTCTTTCAATGGAACATAGTAGGCAAACCTCTGTGACCTTGTTTCATCCCTTCCTAAGTACAACTTTACAGGTTCTGTGTATCTAAACATCTGTTTAAAAGCCCTAGTTCTTGAAAAATTGGTTCTCATTGGTCCTTCATGACTAATGGTGAAAAGGTCAGATTCCTTCACAACATCACATATACTACCAATAACCTCATCTGTTAATTCAGTTAAGTCACTTTTCAGGAATGCACTTAATTTATTCAAAGTATATGTCTGTCCTAGTTCATGTATGCTTAGCATCTCTTCAATAATATTTTGTATAGTTGATGCTGGCAGAAGAAACTGCCCATGTAATTTCAAGTAGAAAAGAGAAATATTTCTAAGAAAAAGGTCACTGAAATTTTCTGTAAGATGGACTTCACCTTCATCAGTCTCACTAAATCTCTCTGTAGGGCCTGTAACTAACGGTTCAGTTTCAAGAAACTGAGAAACTGTCTCCTTATTAAGATCTCTTATACTGTCCACAGAACATTGTCTGTGTTTCCTGGACATGTAGGCTGTAAACGACGATCTCACAGTGAACGTATGGTCGCATCCTGTCACCGGACATGTCACAACACGTCCTTCGGCTATATGTTCCTTTAAGTGAGCTGTTAGTGATCTGACATCGCGACATTGGCGCTGGCACATAGACATATTACACGTAAACACCGTAAGGGCATTTGTAGTATCAATATATGAATCTGTGTTATGTTTACGGTAAAAATGAGCCTTAAATTCCCCATATGAACGAAACGTATTGTGGCAATCTGTAGCGCCACACTTGAACACGCATCGTGGTTCATGACGGTGAAGTTTGACATGTAAAACATGTTCCCTAAGGGTTTGCACTGATGTTCCACAGAAATAACAACTAAACATTGTAACTGCGTGAACAAACACGCACTCTATTGCTGTTTTAAACACCTAAATGCTGTTTCACATCCCGCTTGCAAATCTAAGTTTTACATGTGCTGCCAAGATACGTTCATGCGCCGTCAACACGGTACATGCTACTCGTGTTTAAAACCACACACTGCTTAACACTGCTTAAAACGATTTAATTTAACTTACCAATTTGCCCAGACACATTTATTTTATTTTATATTCCCACTAGTTTGTAGATTTTTTTTAAATGTTATGTTTGTTATTGGGTGCTTTCCACTTCATGTACCCACATACAGCGCTGGCTTAAAGCAATACATTCTGGTCCTGACGCAATGCATTGTGGTTAGATTTTTATCGTCCGCTGCATTATGTCACCATGTCACGTCGTACAAAAACCTCGCGAGAGCAAGACAGATCATCCTGCACCTCTTAAGTGTTATGTAGTTTTGCCTGAAACGCAAAAATAAAACAAAGCAATTAAAGCCGATCAGTGGCTCAAATTCTGCTGTAGCGATTGAAGAACTTTTGTCGGAAGTTGGATTCGAACCCACGCCTTACTTCGGAGAACAGAATACCCCTTACTTTGAAAGGCCATTTTCGCTGCGCAGGAGGCTTTAGACCGCTCGGCCATGGGGCAGTTTCCAGTTGAACCCTAAGGAGTAGGTTAAGTCCAGCCTTGGCTTCCAAGCTGACGTTTTTCTACATATGTGCTTGTGTATCATGGACAGTAAGAGGGGGCAGGCAAGGAGAGAATTTCTCTCTTTGGGGATCAATAGAGTGTTGTTATTATAACGTCTAAAACGTATGATGGTCTGTCGATAAATCAATAACAATATCAATGAAGTCAATGTTTATCTAAAGGAATCAGAATTCAGGAAAAGCCAGGGGCCGGACCGAGTGTAGGGGGCGTGGCCAGAGACAGCCTGCTGACTGTTCCAAATCATGGGTGCATGTTACAAGTCCGGAACATATTTTAACTTAGTACTAACTTAGCATCATATTTGATCTGATTCGACTGAATATCCCAGGTTTCCATCTCTCATGCATCTGGTGTGACGTGTTTTCAGACTCTCAGGCTGGCGCAAAGAAATCTTACGGGAATTGAACGTCTCACTCCGGTCAGCTGACCAAAGTTGGTAACCTTGGTATTGTGTGTAGGAGATTCGGTATAACTATAATTTCGTTCTCCATTTACATGCCCGTAGTGTCTTTAACCGGCTGCACAAACTGGATCCGCCTCCATTACGACACAACTTTGCCCTTATTGGCTTAAGAATTTAGTCACATACATGACGTATATCTGCTATTTCTCCCGAGAAGCAGGTAAAGCAGTGGTAACTGCTTTGTAGTTAATTTACCTGGTAAAATTAAGTTTAAATAAATGATATAAATACTGTAATAGTACTCGTGAGCTTTGTTTATTTGTTATTAGTTATTGTAATGTTGCACTGCTTTATTTGTTTAATCGTCTAGTCTGTGGAGACATTCAAGTTAATCAAATAAGAATTGCACTGTACACTGTACATGACCATAAAAACTTTGTATCCTTGAAATAAATGTTTTTGATCTTTTCCTTGGCAGTTATCTTTTTACACAGGGCCTCTATGTACACGATAGTTTTTTTTTTCACGACTAACAGTATGGATCAGGAGTTGGTTATTGTAAAAGAAGTAATGTGCATGCAGGTGATATTTGTATAGATTTATCCACACCCTTGTAGCAGTGCTGCCATTGCAGTCAGATCTCGCAAACTAGGAGTATTAGTTGTCTTTATTTCTCTTTATTTCTTGACGCCAACCCTCTCCATTAATCCGGGCTTGGGACTGGCACCTACCTGAGCTGGCTTGCTCCCTTAAGTGGCTGGGTTAGGCTAAACTATATATATATATTTACCAAGACTACAATAAAACATCTCGAAATGTGTAGTCTAGCAAAACGCAGTTTAAAGAAGGTAGCCTACCTGGCGAAATTGCAAACAAATTAAGGGCGTTAGGCAGCCTTTCCAAACCGCTTATCCTACTGGATCGCGGGGGGTCTGGAGCCTATCCCGGAAGCAATGGGCACGAGACAGGGAACAACCCAGGATGGCGGGCCAGCCCATCGCAGGGCACACTCACACACTATTCACTCACGCATACACTCCTATGGGCAATTTAGCAACTCCAATTAGCCTCAGCATGTTTTTGGACTGTGGGGGAAACCAGAGTACCCGGAGGAAACCCCACGATGACATGGGTAGAACATGCAAACTCCACACACATGTGACCCAGGTGGAGACTCGAACCCGGGCCCTAGAGGTGTGAGGCAACAGTGCTAACCACTGCACCACCATGCTGCCCCCTAAATGGAAAACCATTAAATACAAAAGGAAAACAAAAGTGCTGTAAGACTGTATACTTATGTGTATGTTAGTAAAGGCTGTAGCTGACACAACGGACCCCACTAATTAGAAAGGGGTAATTGTACACATGTGGCATCCAGTATGTTCTTCTATAACAGTTTTTTAAAAAAAAAAAAAACTCACATTACACAAATTGGCACTATCAAAACGAGGATTATGGGGAAAATGGGGACTGTGATGGAGATTACATACACGTAGGCATGGTATTTAGTTTTTTTTAATCTGGTCACCTTCCAGAGTAATTGTAAACTAAAACCATCTTCACCCTATTTGATTCTTTATAAATGGACAATCAGTCGTGCAGTAAATGGGGGTATAGAGAGACACAGAGCTTGTCTAACAAGAAACCCTGGGAAGCTAACATTAATAGGGTGGGTATGGATAGCAAAACCATTGATACAGATTACAGATTTATATCTCACCTGAACCCTGGCGGGCTCCGTGCCAATAGGGGTTGGGATTAGGGTTAGTTAACTTAAGTAGTAATATTGATGTGTATATTCTCCTATTCTCCAGTCAGTGAATCGTGAAACGTAATGTTAATATGTTTCTATACCTATATGTTCTGCTTAAAAACCCATAAAGGCAAGCACAGTGTTTAGACATTCTGTTACTTAGACTAGTAAACACTAAGATCCTTCAGCTTTCAATTAACCTGACACAACAGTCTAAACAACAAATGTGTGCCATGTCATTTGTCATCTTTACATCTTGTATCCTTTATATGGTAATTGGATTTTCAAGGTGGAATTGCAGGTCGATCATTTTAAGGATCTAGATGTAAACCTCCCTGGTGTTGCTTTAATATTTTTTTTGCACAATTTGCTTCACACACTTCCTCCAGCAGAGAAGCTTACAATACTACACCCCACCAAATGACTGGATGATGCCTTTTTATTTAAGGTCTGGCTGTGAGCCTCGATTACCGATACACTATCTTCAGGCTCCTGCCGGGATCAGTCAGTATGGTGGACCTTTGGAGGAATGGGTACAAAACCATCAGGAAAGTTTGCAGGTGCTTCAAGAGTATGTGAAGGCTTAGTTGGAGGAACAAGCCACACCACGAAATCGGAAACACAATGAGTTGGTTAATGATTAGGGGTTTGATGAAGGTCAGCTGGTGTGTTTGCGGAACCATGTTCGAGGTAAAATACAGGATCATTGGGATGCCTGTTTGTATATGGTAGTTCGGTGTCCCCAAGATCAGGGTGCAGTTTACTCTGCAACTCCAATGGAGGGGGACGGGGTTGTCCGTCAAGTTCACCGAACAGAGTTGCGTCCAGTACCACAGGGGGTTGTTATGTCAGGGGAAGATGTTCTGGTAATGTCTCCTGAGTCTGGGTTGCCCACAGGGGCAACAGAAATGGAATCGGATGAGGACTCTGTGATTTTACGGGGACAGGGCTGGTGGGAGGGGTCGCAATAGAGCATCCACAAGTAGGCCTCGTATAATGGAGGAGGTTATGTCCCCCCCGAGGTGTAGAGACCAGTTAAACGTTCGGTGAGGTCCACCACTGGTCATCATACCAACCCTTATAAGTTACCACGGTCAGTGAATGATCGTTCGGTTGGGGAGGAAGACCAGTGGTTTGGGGATAGAATTCTTAGCTGTGATCGTTGGGTCATCAATTTCATTTTGGGGGATGGATTGTAGCCAGGCAATTATAGGCAGGTATAGGAACTGCAGTTCGGACTGGAGGCATAGCCGGGGCGAGATGGCTGTGCATGTTCCGATGGTAGGGCATATTGGCAAAGGAGCAGGCACGGGAAAGACAGGCAGGGTCCTGATAGATTTGGTGGAGCATCGGCGGGCATATTGAATTTGCAGTGTAGCAGCCTTTCTGTTTGCTTGTTTCAGGGGTGAACAATCTTATCCGCAAAGGGCCGGTGTGTATGCAGGTTTTCGCTGCAACTCCCTAATTAGATTTCTAATTAGAGGACTGATTAGCTGAAGAGTCCTCATACCTGGTTTTGAAGAGCTGACCTAAAGGTTACCCCAAAAACCTGTTTTTTTTTTTGTTTGAATGGGGCAGTGAGTCATGGGGTAAACTACTGTTCTTTAGGGGTTTTCAAGGTGGAATTACGGGTCGATAATTTTAAGGATCAGGTTGTAAACCTCCCTGGTGTTGCTTTAATATGTTTTATCTGAGGTTGTATCGTGTATTATCAAGCCAGCCGGCTTAGTGGTCTCGGGAGCGGGGGTTTAGTGGGAGCAGCTGGCTAGTTTTATTTTCTTTTTTGTTTGTGTCTTTTTCTTTGTTGTATGTATATTTTGGGTTCATTATTAGGCAGGCTGGGCCTTTTGGCACCTGTAGTCTGGGTGCTGGATTGCCCATAGGGGTCTTTTTTATTGCTGTGATTTGCTGTGTCATTCACTAGTGTGATTTGTGCTGGATGTGTTTTTAAGGTTGTGCTGTGGCGTGTACCTGAGCAAACTTTGGGCAACCTGTTCTCTTGTTGGCTTTATTGACAAAGGGTGGATTAGTCTAATTACGGCCTGCTACAAATAGCTGCATATAACGTATAAAAAAAATCACCTTATGGGTGCTCCGTAGGGTAGCAAGATCTTGAGTTTTTTTTACAGTACTCGGGTACGTTTTAAAATTTTCGACCAATCAGCAAACATTATTCTGACAGCATAGCTGGGAAACCAATGAAAAGTGAGTGCAACGTCTAGAACTTGACTTCGGGTTGACGCTCCCTATAAAAGAGCTGGGTACTGCTTCAAGGCGTTCAGTTGGCGCTACCTCCTGATAGAGTAGCACTGTACGGCTCTTGTTCCGTAAAACAACATCAAAAGGATGAAAAAAAAAACAATATTTAAAGAAGACGAAAAAAATCAATTTTTAAAGAAGACGAAAAAAACATCGTCTAAAAAAATAAGCCAAAAAAATAATATCCGAAGAAGGAAAAACATGCAAAGTAAAAAAAAACAAACAAAAATAAAAAACAATATCCAAAGAAGAAGGAAAAAAACATCCAAAGGGAGAAAAGAAGAACTGAAGGGCCAACGAGGTAGGAGGAAATACAAATTTCGTTTCAGCACCGTTGGAGTGCCAAGCCGTGAAAAGCATTTGGCCAGAAGACAAGGTAAGTGTTGTATCTGTTATTTTAAAACAGCGCTTTTCAAAATGCTGCTTTATAATCGTTTGAGATCGTTAGCCAGTGTGACAGCTGAAGGCTTTTTGAGTTTACCAACATAAAGTTTTATTTCTGTATTAGGACATTGTCAGGAACAATGATGTGTTCATCGCTATGATGTGGTCAAAAAGCGATGCATTGAATCTTAGAAACATTTGTGATTTTTCAAACGATGCTTTTCCTTTTATTTAATCAGTAAAATTTCCATCGGTTTTATATAGTGCCCCTTGAAATATGTCTTTAGCTCATTTTCCGGGCATTTTACTAGAATGCATCCTGAGAAATACACAAGCTCTGCTGCATTTCCGTGCCTCGATGTTTAGTGCCGAGTATAATTGTTGCAGTTGCCTTTTATATATTCCATGAGACCTGTTGGTACCAAGAGAAGTGTGAGACTGTCAGGGTGAATTTATCATACAATCGCACGCATAAATACCTGAGGGTTGCCAGTCCTTTTGCGTTGTTACAGGAGGACTAGAGCTGACGAGTGTGTTTCTACACACTATCAAGGGCATTGTAGTACAGTTTTCTCAGGTGGGAGAATGCTGCCGATCTCCTATTTGACAATACAGCCCTTGATATATTAGAATATTACAGAACTAGAAGCCTTTTGCAAGGAAGAATGTGAGAAAATCCCAAGTACAAGAACTGAAAGCCTTTCAGCTGGCTATAAGAAGCGCTTGTAAGCTGTGATATCTGGCAGAGGAGGTGTTACTAAGTACTGATTACGTAGGGTGCCCAAACTTTTGCAGAGTGCCATAATAATGTTTTTATTTTGTAATTTTGTTCAATTTATGGCATAAAAAGTAACTATTCATCAATGTTTGCTGAAAATATTGTGTATTTTTCCCCCAGTTCCTAAAGAGACTGTATTAACTGATATTGTTGCTTTTGTAATTGAAAAGATGTTATTTGTCAAGGGGTGCCAAACCTTTGCATAAGACTGTACACAGTGTGTGTATGTGTTTATGTGAGTGTGTGTCTGTGTGTGTGTGTGTATATATATATATATATATGTGTGTGTGTGTATATATTTCTGTATATGCATGTGTATATATATATTTATATATAGTTCACACACATTCAAACTTATTTGAATACACATTCAAAATTATTTTTATTATTATTATTTTCGTTTTTTTTTTTTTTTGTGTTTTAAAATTTTTTATTTTTGCAATGGAAATAAAAATAAAGCAGTCCTCCGTAGAGGAGGGGTGGTGGAGGGAATATATATATATATATACATATATATAAAATAATTGTCACACAACTGGGGTGACATGCCTTTCCTGCTCACCCAATTTTAGTGCACTTTAGTTATGCATAATGACCTTCTAGTCTCGATACACCCATATATATATATGTATATATATATATAGTTTTTTTTTTTTTTTTTTTTTGCAATAGACAATAAAAATAACGCAGTTCTCCGTAAAGGAGGGATGGTGGATGGAATATATATATACATATATATAAAATAATTGTCACACAACCTGGGTGACATGCCTTGCCTGCTCACCCAGTTTTAGTGCACCTTAGTTATTCATAATGACCATCTAGTCTCGATACACCCATAAATATATATGTATATATATATAGTTTTTTTTGTTTTTTTTTTTGCAATAGACAATAAAAATAACGCAGTTCTCCATAAAGGAGGGATGGTGGATGGAATATATATATACATATATATAAAATAATTGTCACACAACTTGGGTGACATGCCTTGCCTGCTCACCCAATTTTAGTGCAACTTAGTTATCCATAATGACCAACTAGTCTCGATACACCCATATATATATATATATGTACATATATATATAGTTTTTTTATTAGCAATAGAAAAGAAAAATAACGCAGTTCTCCGTAAAGGAGGGATGGTGGATGGAATATATATATATATATATACATTTATATAAAATAATTGTCACACAACCTGGGTGACATGCCTTGCCTGCTCACCCAATTTTAGTGCACCTTAGTTATCCATACTGACCATCTAGTCTCGACACACCCATATATATATATATATATATATATATATATATGTATATATATATAGATATTTTTTCTTTTTCTTGTGTTTTTTTTTCGCAATGGATATTAAAAATAAAGCAGTCCTCCGTAAAGGAGGGGTGGTGGAGGGAATATATATATACATATATATATAAAATAATTGTCACACAACCTGGGTGACATGCCTTGCCTGCTCACCCAATTTTAGTGCAACTTAGTTATCCATAATGACCAACTAGTCTCGATACACCCATATATATATATATATATATGTACATATATATAGTTTTTTTATTAGCAATAGAAAAGAAAAATAACGCAGTTCTCCGTAAAGGAGGGATGGTGGATGGAATATATATATATATATATATATATATATATATATATATATATATATATATATATATACATTTATATAAAATAATTGTCACACAACCTGGGTGACATGCCTTGCCTGCTCACCCAATTTTAGTGCACTTTAGTTATCCATACTGACCATCTAGTCTCGACACACCCATATACATATATATATATATATATATATATATATATATATGTATATATATATAGATATTTTTTCTTTTTCTTGTGTTTTTTTTTCGCAATGGATATTAAAAATAAAGCAGTCCTCCGTAAAGGAGGGGTGGTGGAGGGAATATATATATACATATATATATAAAATAATTGTCACACAACCTGGGTGACATGCCTTGCCTGCTCACCCAATTTTAGTGCAACTTAGTTATCCATAATGACCAACTAGTCTCGATACACCCATATATATATATATATATATGTACATATATATAGTTTTTTTATTAGCAATAGAAAAGAAAAATAACGCAGTTCTCCGTAAAGGAGGGATGGTGGATGGAATATATATATATATATATATATATATATATATATATATATATATATATATATATATATATATATATATATATATATATATATATATATATATATATATATACATTTATATAAAATAATTGTCACACAACCTGGGTGACATGCCTTGCCTGCTCACCCAATTTTAGTGCACTTTAGTTATCCATACTGACCATCTAGTCTCGACACACCCATATATATATATATATATATATATATATATATATATGTATATATATAGATATTTTTTCTTTTTCTTGTGTTTTTTTTTCGCAATGGATATAAAAAATAAAGCAGTCCTCCGTAAAGGAGGGATGGTGGATGGAATATATATATAAAATAATTGTCACACAACCGGGGTGACATGCCTTGCCTGCTCACCCAATTTTAGTGCACCTTAGTTATTCATAATGACCATCTAGTCTCGATACACCCATAAATATATATGTATATATATATAGTTTTTTTATTAGCAATAGAAAAGAAAAATAACGCAGTTCTCCGTAAAGGAGGGATGGTGGATGGAATATATATATATATATATACATTTATATAAAATAATTGTCACACAACCTGGGTGACATGCCTTGCCTGCTCACCCAATTTTAGTGCACTTTAGTTATCCATAATGACCATCTAGTCTCGATACACCCATGAATATATATGTATATATATATATATATATATATATATATATATATATATATATAGTTTTTCTGTTTTTTTTTTGCAATAGACAATAAAAATAACGCAGTTCTCCGTAAAGGAGGGATGGTGGATGGAATATGTATATGCATATATATAAAATAATTGTCACACAACCTGGGTGACATGCCTTGCCTGCTCACCCAATTTTAGTGCACCTCAGTTATCCATACTGACCATCTAGTCTCGACACACCCATATATATATATATATATATATATACATATATATATATATATATATATATATATATATGTATATATATAGATATTTTTTCTTTTTCTTGTGTTTTTTTTTCGCAATGGATATTAAAAATAAAGCAGTCCTCCGTAAAGGAGGGGTGGTGGAGGGAATATATATATACATTTATATAAAATAATTGTCACACAACTGGGGTGACATGCCTTGCCTGCTCACCCAATTTTAGTGCACCTTAGTTATCCATAATGACCAACTAGTCTCGATACACCCATAAATATATATGTATATATATAGTTTTTTTTTTTTCGCAATGGACAATAAAAATAACGCAGTTCTCCGTAAAGGAGGGATGGTGGATGGAATATATATATAAAATAATTGTCACACAACCGGGGTGACATGCCTTGCCTGCTCACCCAATTTTAGTGCACCTTAGTTATTCATAATGACCATCTAGTCTCGATACACCCATAAATATATATGTATATATATGTATTGTTTTTTTTTTTTTTTTTTTTTGCAATAGACAATAAAAATAGCGCAGTTCTCCATAAAGGAGGGATGGTGGATGGAATATATATATACATATATATAAAATAATTGTCACACAACCTGGGTGACATGCCTTGCCTGCTCACCCAATTTTAGTGCAACTTAGTTATCCATAATGACCAACTAGTCTCGATACACCCATATATATATATATGTACATATATATAGTTTTTTTATTAGCAATAGAAAAGAAAAATAACACAGTTCTCCGTAAAGGAGGGATGGTGGATGGAATATATATATATATATATATATATATATATATATATATATATATATATATATATATATATACATTTATATAAAATAATTGTCACACAACCTGGGTGACATGCCTTGCCTGCTCACCCAATTTTAGTGCACTTTAGTTATCCATACTGACCATCTAGTCTCGACACACCCATATATATATATATATATATATATATGTATATATATAGATATTTTTTCTTTTTCTTGTGTTTTTTTTTCGCAATGGATATTAAAAATAAAGCAGTCCTCCGTAAAGGAGGGATGGTGGATGGAATATATATATAAAATAATTGTCACACAACCGGGGTGACATGCCTTGCCTGCTCACCCAATTTTAGTGCACCTTAGTTATTCATAATGACCATCTAGTCTCGATACACCCATAAATATATATCTATATATATATAGTTTTTTTATTAGCAATAAAAAAGAAAAATAACGCAGTTCTCCGTAAAGGAGGGATGGTGGATGGAATATATATATATATATATATATATATATATATATATATATATATATATATATATATATATATATATATATATATATATATATATATACATTTATATAAAATAATTGTCACACAACCTGGGTGACATGCCTTGCCTGCTCACCCAATTTTAGTGCACTTTAGTTATCCAGAATGACCATCTAGTCTCGATACACCCATGAATATATATGTATATATATATATATATATATATATATATATATATATATATATATATATGTTTTTCTGTTTTTTTTTTGCAATAGACAATAAAAATAACGCAGTTCTCCATAAAGGAGGGATGGTGGATGGAATATGTATATGCATATATATAAAATAATTGTCACACAACCTGGGTGACATGCCTTGCCTGCTCACCCAATTTTAGTGCACCTTAGTTATCCATACTGACCATCTAGTCTCGATACACCCATATATATATATATATATATATATATATATATATATATTTATATATATATATATATATGTACATATATATAGTTTTTTTATTAGCAATAGAAAAGAAAAATAACGCAGTTCTCCGTAAAGGAGGGATGGTGGATGGAATATATATATATATATATACATTTATATAAAATAATTGTCACACAACCTGGGTGACATGCCTTGCCTGCTCACCCAGTTTTAGTGCACCTTAGTTATCCATAATGACCATCTAGTCTCGATACACCCATAAATATATATGTATATATATATATATATATATATATAGTTTTTTTATTTTTTTCGTAATGGACAATAAAAATAACGCAGTTCTCCGTAAAGGAGGGATGGTGGATGGAATATATATATACATATATACATTTATATAAAATAATTGTCACACAACCTGGGTGACATGCCTTGCCTGCTCACCCAGTTTTAGTGCACCTTAGTTATCCATACTGACCATCTAGTCTCGATACACCCATAAATATATATACTGAACAAAAATATAAACGCAACACTCTTGTTTCTGCTCCCATTTTTCATGAGATGGACTTAAAGACCTACAATTCATTCCAGATACACAATATTACCATTTCTCTCAAACATTTCTCACAAATCAGTCTAAATGTGTGATAGTGAGCACTTCTGCTTTGCTGAGATAATCCATCCCACCTCACAGGTGTGCCACATCAAGATGCTGATCTGACATCATGGGTAGTGCACAGGTGTACCTTATACTGCCCACAATAAAAGGCCACCCTGGAATGTGCAGTTTTTTGCTTTATTGGGGGTCTGGGGACTCAGAACCGGTCAGTATCTGGTGTGACCACCATTTGCCTCATACAATGCAACACATCTTCTTCGCATAGAGTTTATCAGATTGTCAATTGTGGCCTGTGGAATGTTGGTCCACTCCTCTTCAATGGCTGTGCGAAGTTGTTGGATATTAGTGGGAACTGGTACACGCTGTCGTATACGCCGGTCAAGCACATCCCAAACATGCTCAACGGGTGACATGTCCGGTGAGTATGCTGGCCATGCAAGAACTGGGACATTTTCAGCTTCCAAGAACTGTGTACAGATCCTTGCAACATGGGGCCGTGCATCATCTGTCTGAGTGGCTGGTCTCAGACGATCTTGGAGGTGAACCTGCTGGATGTGTAGGTCCTGGGCTGGTGTGGTTACACGTGGTCTGCGGTTGTGAGGCCGGTTGGATGTACTGCCATATTCTCTGAAACGCCTTTGGAGACGGCTTATGGTTGAGAAATGAACATTCAATGCACGAGCAACAGATCTGGTTGACATTCCTGCTGTCAGCATGCCAATTGCACGCTCCCTCAATGCTTGTGGCATCTGTGGCATTTTGCTGTGAGACAAAACTGCACATTCCAGGGTGGCCTTTTATTGTGGGCAGTATAAGGTACACCTGTGCACTACCCATGATGTCAGATCAGCATCTTGATGTGGCACACCTGTGAGGTGGGATGGATTATCTCAGCAAAGCAGAAGTGCTCACTATCACACATTTAGACTGATTTGTGAGAAATGTTTGAGAGAAATGGTAATATTGTGTATCTGGAATGAATTGTAGATCTTTAAGTCCATCTCATGAAAAATGGGAGCAAAAACAAAAGTGTTGCGTTTATATTTTTGTTCAGTGTATGTATATGTATACATATAGTTTTTTTTGTGTTTGTGAAAACGGGTCTTTAATCGGGGAAACGGAGCGGGTAGAGCAGGACGGAACGCAGGCATTGACAAACTACAATGACGGACAGGGCAAACAGGTAAGACCAGGACTTAAAATAGGTCATGACTAATCAAAGTAATCGGGCAAAGCAGGAGACGATCAGGGAAGCACACGTGGGTAATCAGGGGGCGTGGCACACACGAGGAGCGGACAAGCCGGGCATATATGTATATCTATATAAAACCTCATTAATGAGGGACAGGGAACAGAACGGACAGACAGAACTGGCACAGGGGAAGGAGCCAGGACAAGACTTGACATAAGACAGGAAAGGCAGAGAAACAGATCAGAAAGGGGGACACGGAGGGAACAGGCAGGACAAAAGGACCGGGAGTGAACGAAGGGAACATCGGGGAAAGAGGAGCAGAAGCCAGAGGGACGAGGGACAAAGAGAGGAGGGACAGAGACAGGAGGAACAAAGCGAGGGGGAGCAGAGGCAGGAGGGACAAAGACGGGAGGCCAGGGAGAGAAGGAGGGGGAACCAAGAGGAGCCCGAGGGAGACCCAGCGGGCGACGGGAGGCAGCCGGAAGGGCTGCAGGCGGCCGGGAGGCCGGAGCCGGAGGGGCCGAGGAGACGGGGTGAGGGACAGACGCAGGGACGAAGGAGGGAGTCGGAGGGGAGACCAGGGAAGGGGACGAAGGAGCTGGAAGGGACCCTGGCGAGGGCAAGGAGAGAGGGGGAGCCGCAGCAGACGGCGACGTCCTCCGACACGCCAGAGCGGGAGGACCAGCAGGCGAATGAGGAGCCGCCGTCGGGGGGCCCGCAGGCAACCGATAAGACGCCGGAGGAGGGACCGAGGCAGGGCGACGAGGCCGCGGAGGGGGACCCGCAGACGACAGCCGACCCGGAGGGCCAGGACCCGCAGGTGCCGACCAAGCCCTAGCGCCGGCGAGGGAGGGCGAGCCAGGGGGCTGGGCGGGTGGGACCCCAGCCGTGCGTCTGTGTCCTCTCCCCTTATGGGACACAGACATAAGGACCTGCGGCCGGGGTCGGGCTCGTCGGGGTGAGGGTACCAGAGTCACAGGGGGAGAAGGGACTGGAGTGGGGCCAGGGACTGGAGCTGCAGGCTGCAGAGGGGGCGCCTGCCCGGGAGCTGCAGGCAGGGAAAGCGCCTCGGACGTGGGCGCGGTAGCTGCAGGCAGCGGAGACGGCTGCTCGGGCTCTGGGGCCGCAGGGGGCACTTATTTTATTATATAAAATAAGTGTCACACAACCGGGGTGACATGCCTTGCCTGCTTGTGGGATGAGGAAGACTCAGGGACTGGAAATGGGATTAAAACTGAAGATGTGCTCATTCCTTTGTGTATTTACAAATTTTCCTTCCGTCAGACATGAGGAGTTTGCTGCTATATTTGGCACTAATAGAGATTCTGATGCTGCTATTTTTATTGTCTATTAGTTTGTTATTATTTACAAGTTCTGTTGTGTTTTTGCATTTTTCTCTTCTGGTTAATTAACTGCTGTCTGTTTGCTGTGAAGTATGAGTGTGGTGAGTAAGACTCAGGGACTGGAAGTGGGATTACAACTAAAGATAACATGCTTATTCCTTTTTGTATTGTTTACAAATTTCCTTCCGTCAAACATGAGGAGTTTGCTGCTATATTGTGCACTAACAGAGATTCTGATGCTGCTATTTTTATTGTTTATAAATGTGTTATTGTTTCCAAGTTGAGTATTCAATAAATGCTAAATTGAGAAATTTTGTGTATCGTTTGTTATTATTAGTGTGATATTTTACCATGCAAATAGAGGGGAAAACGTCCAATTATCGGCCAAAAAAAATCAGCAGCATATATCGGCCATCGCCTGACCCTTGACTTGAAAAACCCATATCGGTCGACCTCTAGTAACAGTACATTCTGTCCAATTCATCCATCGAGTTAAGTCACACACCCACTTGAGGGGGCACTCCGGCAGACGTGAGGATGGGGATGTTCTTTCCGCTATAACATCCACTGCAGAAGTACATCTCGCTCCTGTTCACAGGGCTTACTTCAATGATGAAGCAGGGCTGGTTGTCTGGACAAGAAGTTGTCCTGCTGCTGGGTCTCGGTGCCGTTTTTCCACCTAAGCTTGAAGGTGGAAATGTGTTCCAACTTGGTCCCTGGGACTGCAGCATAGCCAAACATCGCGAGCAGCGTCGGCCACACCCACCACCAGAACCATCACACCGTCCTATACACATAAAGAAGAACTAAAACATAGAGTGTTGTGACAATCTATGCGTTAATGTTTGGCAGCATAGGTGATTCATTAAAATTATACCGAAGAATGGAAAATGTGATATTTAGAATATTTTTTGCCATTTAGTAGCTAATTTAAGCACTTACCCAATGCCTCAATTTGTTTTAGGTCAGTAATGTCTGAGCCAAAAGAATGAATGTATGAATTTAATACAATTCACCCACTCCCACCCACACACAAATCTGAAATTCAATTTAAGACACTTCTTAAACATTAGTGCATTAACAAAAAAGGAAAATCTTAAGAGATTCAGTAGGATTTTCTATGTTAGACTTAAGCTAATAGTTCAATAGTTTTTACATATTTCAATATACCAATTTGACTTTAATGTTGAAACAGATGCTAAAACATGGAATAATTTCATAACTAGAGAAACATGTTATTCACAAACACTAGCAAAGGTAGCTTATAGTTAAGCTTACTTAAGTCAGCAAGTCAGGCTACAGTGTGTAAGAATAGTCGTAAACGATAATTTGTCTCAGTCTTACATGACAGAATAAGTAAACAGAAAATATAAAATGGCTGAAACAGCGTCATTAACGCCAGCTACAGTAGAGGCGCAGAAAAGGTGTCATGACTGAAGTATTCCCAAACTCTGGAAGACCGTATGCGAGCCTTTTTTGCCGCGTGTTTCTCCAGAGGCTCCGGAGCTCCGCTGGTTGACACAGCCATGTTGGTTCATGTGCAGGGGGACGAGCGGCAAATTTCTTTTTTGCAGGGTGGTAGGTGATGTCTCATTAATATTTATGAGAGAAGTGCTACATGATTGGCCAGTGCATGCCTTACAAAATGGTGCGGCACTGCATCCAAGCCTGCGGCACTCAGAGTCACAAATACAGTGGAAACCATTTGTAGTAATTACGTCTGTCTGGCTGATTTCCAACTAATTGATATTTGTATATTTATTACATGAATATAAGGTAATATAAGGTAATAGAAGAGGTATTTAATGGTTTTCCATCTGAGGAATTTGCAAAAAACTGCAGTGCATGATGGGTCGGACCTAAAGGCTGCCTTAACGTCCTCATCTGTATGACGACATACATCAAGACTAGGAAGGTGCATAATGTTCATGTCTGGTTGCGTTTGTTGGTCCAGAAAGTAATTCAATTTCGCCATGTAGGTTACGTTCTTAAAAACTGCTTGGATATAGCCCGATTATATGCTGTGGGCCTTTTAATTTCTTTGTTTACCAGGTAGGCTACCTTCTTTAAACTGCGTTTTGTTAGACTACATATTTAGGGAGGTCTTTATAAATTTATAGTAGTCTTCATAAATATGTACATAGTTTAGCCTAACCCAGCCACTTAAGGGAGAAAGCCAGCTCAACTAGGTGTCGGTCCCAAGCCCGGATTAATGGGGAGGGTTGGCGTCAAGAAATAAAGAGACTGTATCTTCACTGCATGACTGATGTCAAAATGTGTGAAATATGTGGTTGTATTAATAAATGCATTAAAGTAGGTTAATGATTCTGTGCTGTCTAAATTGTATAGAAAATTTCTACGTATAGCCAAACAAATCTCCTCCTGTTTGAAAAGGCATAGAAAAAGCAATTTAGCCACTAAAACTTTACAGTTTTTGTGAGGGACAGTCGAATTCTCTCGTTTCTCTCGTCAAGTTTTTTTGTGATCCTGCACCTACACTTTGCCGGCCCCAGGAGGATGGGCTCCCCCTTTGAGTTTGGTCCCTCCCAAGGTTTCTTCCTTCTTGGGAGTTTTTCCATGCTATCGGCGCCTATGGCTTACTCACTGGGGGCTTTGGGTGGGCATGATATAAAGCAAAGCATTTTCCCTCCCAGTTTCCTCCTCTGGTCCACATTGCAGGACCATCAGCCATCAGAAACAGCCAGACGGTCTCCTTCAGCTTCTTTAGTGTCCTTGGAAGCCAAGGCAGTTTTAGGTCTGAGAAGAGGTTTATCAGAAGGACACATATTACGTCGTTTGTCCTGAAATGTAACATGGGGAGGAAAAGTTAAGCGGTTTAGTCAGATTGGAGTCGTTTATTCAGCAGTGGCAGCGCCAGTGACTTAATGCTACAGGTGCTATAGGGGAGTGAGATTATTTAGACCGGGTGCTTTAGCTTTTCAGCTTATGTAGATGGTGTATAGAAGCACACAGCACGATAAGCTACAGCATGGATAAAATAGGATAAAATATAAAATTCTAACGTCTAGCTCACAGAGCCTCTATGTGTACTTTGAAGAAAAAATACACTACAAGTATGCTGTAAAAACCGCAAAAATGTCTTACACAATATACAGATTTTACAGATAGTTAAAGAAAAAATGAAACCAATATTTTGGGGGTGCTGTGGGGGTACTATGGTCATTGGAGGAGGAGCTAGAGCCCCCCCCCCCAAGCTTTTCCTTGGTGCTGCCACTGTTGTTCAGATTAAAAGTAACATTGTCATTAATAAACAGTACTCTGATCAAATTTTTGCATGTACAAACACAATCAAAGTTTAACCACATGTTTAGACACAATTCACACACCTGTTACATTTCCATAATGCTAAGACTCTCTACACTTACTTCATCCACTTTCTTGTTTGGTACACAGTCATTTGATGGATGTGTAAGATCATTACCAGACCGTCTGCTGCAAACTCTACATTAATGAATGGCTGCAAAAACACACAGACACACAAAAACAGTATTTAAAGAGTGGTGGGCAATAAATACAGTGAGAGAAGGTGTAGTAAAGATATATCTAATGATTTAAGGCAGAGCTGCTGGAGTGCAGGGTTTAATGACACAGAACAATTTTAGAGGAAAGAGCTTCCAAAGCAGGGTCACCATAAGGCTATATTATACAAAGCAAGTTCATCTAAAAGTATGAACAACAAATCCCGTTTAACTGAACACTGCTCTGTATTAAAATACTGTCCTCCGATCAAGCTAAGTGGTCCTGTAGTTCACTATTTAAAGAGGTAAATTTAAAGGGTAATTCACACTGCACATCTACCCTGCTCTGACCAGGTTTAATTACTGGCTTTCTAATTAAAACAAGAGTTAAGTCCTGCCCTTTCACCACAAAACACCACACTGCCATTTAAGGCTGATTTCAACAATGAGTTTTAGTTAACCTGGCTCGATTGAGTTAACTCTGGGTATGTAAAACCCGCTTTGTAGTACAGCCCACAGGTCTTTAAATAAGGCCAGCTAGGGTTCATAGCTCGAAGCATAATCTACAGGTCACCCCTCAGATGATTAGCATTTGCTTCTGCCTGGTAATCCAGCCTTTAAGCCTGTAAACCTACTAAAATTTGAGAATAAGGTGAAGGAACTGGCTCTTTGAGGCCACCTATGTATTTGTTACTTTATTGTTGGCTAACTTTCCCCCGCAGGGCATCAAAAAAGTTAACATGAACCTAAATTAATTTGCTAACTGATATGTCCAATGCTCACAGTCACAGTGACTCTTTACTTACCCTCTTGTCCATGAAAATACAGTCAGCCCGATGGTCTGTTGCAGTTGACTTTGGACATTTTGTTGCTCTCAAGAGAATCTCAATGTCAATGTATTCACTGCTGATCTAAATCACATAAACACGTTATATACAAAATTGCCTACAACTGTTTTAAAGGCAATATAACAAACAATAATCACCCAAAAAATGGCAAACTGTCACAGACTTGACTGCAGCAGATTCAGAGAGAAACTGTGAGAAGGTAAAATTGACCAGGGCTGAGATATACAACCATCACTTTCATTGTGAAGAGACATTAAGCATCATATGCATTGAAATTAAAACATCAAAATCAATGTGATACTCATTAGTTCAGCTTGCAGATGATGAAAGTTTCACACTTTTGTAAACACTTTCTCAGCAGTTACCTTCGGACGGCCCTGGATGTTATAGAAATTCATGTGCTGACGGGTTCCTTGATGAGCATTTTCGACTGCGAGTTTAATGGCCGTCTTGTGAGTGCAGGGAGACTGTGGTAATCTTGCTGGGCCTCTGTGGAGATAAGCAGAGCTCCATAAGCCAAAACCAGAAGCAGCAGGCGGGTCATCTTCCTCTCAGCTTTGAAGGGAGAAGCAGGACTGAGGACACTGATCTGTGGTCCCCTTATCCAGCACGTCCAGGGGCGTGTCCTTCACTCGAAACAAACAGACCTTTGAACAACATTGGAAAACTCTTCAGGATGAATTGAGGCAGGTGGTCAAGTGGGTTTATTGTTATTTCAGCAATATACACAGTACACAGTGAAAGGAAACATTGTTCCTCCTGGACCACGGTGCAACACAAAGAAGAAAAACAGAAACAACACAAGATGACACAAGTGCGGGCAAGATAGAACTATACAGAGTGAAAGGAGCACAAACAGAGGGAGAAAGTGCAAGATAAACACAAGAGCAACAATACAATACTACAGGACAAGACAGCGCAGTCAAGAACACAGAGTGCAGCCAGAGCTAACCTGAATAGGGGCATCAAGGTTGCCAGGCAGGCAGAGAAACAGAAAATAGAGGTCTACTTCACATACAACAACCCACAGTGGGTGTGGCAGGGAATACAACACATTACAAACTTCAAAGGCAACAACACCGTCACTGTTAACAGCAACGCCCTTTTAGCAAAGGAGCTAAACAGCTTCTTTGCTCGTCTGGAGGAACACAGAGCAGACATAGCCACACTGCCCCCTCCCCCAATCTCCAGCACTCACAGACTCCCTCTGCAGGAACACCACGCGAGAAGGCACATTGCATCTCTAGGTGTGTGGAGTTTAAGACAAGGCAAGTGATGCTACGATAATATAATTCCTTGGTAAGACCCCACCTAGAATATTGTGTGCGGGTTTGGTTACCATACCTTAAGAAGGACATTGCTGCCTTGGAAAAGGTGCAACGTAGGGCAACGAGAATGATTCCTGGTCTTAGAGGAATGTCTAATGAGGAGAGGTTAGCTGAGCTGAATCTGTTTAGCCTCGAGCAAAGGAGACTAAGGGGGGACATAATCCAGGTGTTTAAGATTCTAACAGGTCTGGATGCTGTTCAGCCAAATGGCTATTTCAATGTTAGTTTAAATACCAGAACTCGTGGCCATAAGTGGAAATTAGCTGGAGAACATTTTAAAACGAATTTGATGAAGCATTTCTGTACACAGCGTGTAGTTAGAGTATGGAATAGTCTTCCTGTTATTGTAACACAAGCTAAAACCCTGGGTTCTTTTAAATCAGAGCTAGATAAGATTTTTGAGCTATTAGCTAAGTTCTCCTCAAAGGAGCTTGATGGGCCGAATGGCCTCCTCTCATTTGTAAATCTCTTTGGTTCTTATGAGTCAGCTTACAGAGATGAGGTCCAGAAACTGATAGGTTGGAGTTCAGCAAACAATTTGGCACTAAACAGCACAAAGACAAAGGAATCACTGACTTCAGGAAGGATGGAGGCGACACTGGCCTGCCTAGATGGATGGATGGATGTTTTTATTGACATTGTAAGTACAATGAGATTTAGTTTGGAACGCGCCAGCAGCTACACAGTATATTTACAATTATATAGATTGTGAGGCATAAAATAAGGTGTGAGTAATATAACATAACGACATAATATAAGTAATCATTAATTAATCATTACAGATGGTATGAGGTGTGAACCGCTAGGCTGCTATGGCATGTTTGGTATCAAACCGATGGAAAATCACTCCAGTTTCCAAATCTGGTCAGTGGTTACCACGAAAGTGAATATATCAAAAGTTACACCAGCCTAACGAAAATCATCAATACAAGGGAAATCACTCTGGTCATAAATCTCAAAAGGACTGATACAGACCCCCTTCCGAAAGCCCGCCAAATGGATGGTCAGCCATTGGTCCAGGAGTCGAATTCCTGGTCACTCCTATTCACGAACTTTACACTATAAAACCTGGCACCTCAGAACAAAGCCAGGAGAGGAGAAACAGAAGGGAGGAGAAAACAAAAGACCATCAGCACGAAGAGAGGCAGAGAACATCAGCCCAAGAGAAGAGAAGCCCACAAGAAGCCCTCCTGAAGCCTATCAGTGAAGACCCAGCTGGACAGAGAACTGCAACCAAGCCCAAGCTTCACCAGGAGAGGGAATCAGAGGGGCTCCACTCCAACAACCGCTGCAAACACCGCGCCTCCCTGAGTGCCATCACCCATCAGCTCATCAGCCTCCGCAACCAACTGCCAAGACCCCCCCCCCCCACTCTGCAACCAAGTAAACAAACTTCCTTTCATTTATAACAACCTAAACTCCTATTCACCTGCTATATTACTTTAGGACAGTATTTCCACAAATTGCTTGCTTTGCAGAACAGTATTTTCCCTTTTAAGGTTACTCATTTTAAATCTGGTCATTGCATTTTCATGATTACATTGTTTGTGTCCACTCCGTTATTTCGTGTTTATTGTTTGTTAGGTGTAATGTCTGTCTTATGTTAGTTATAGGAATAAATGCATGTCTTTTACACAACTTCAGCCTCCGTTCATTGAGTGCTCACAAGAATCCCTGCCTGTGCGATCTACGCTCTGAAACCTCAAATTCGCCTGAAATATCGCGAGACTCTCTCTCATTGGCCGTGAGGGGAGCTTCGCTACCGATCGTTTACATTACCTGGTGACGCAGCTCGTTGGACAAGCCTTCTATTCTAACCCAGGTTATTACGTGATACTGGTTATTAATGAGTTCCATTTAAGTCACACATTAACAGACTCACGGTGTTTCGCAATTGAGTTTGAGCCGACCATTCAGCATAAAAATTGGTTAATAATCACAAGGCACAAGGTTTAAACTTATTCTGAGCACACAATTTAAACTTTTTATGACCGAACGTGCAGTGAAGAAGCGCTACTGTCAACTGGTTGCAAAAGTCGCACTCATGGCAATCTGAAGGCATTTAAGCGGGATCATATGGGCTTATTATAGTTATTTTTATTTCTATTATTAGTAGTTATATTATTTTGTTTTATTTTCGGTGATTTCATTGTAGTTCTTTCGTATTAAACTGCAGTAAACTTTAACCCTATGTCTGACGAGATTCTCAGATGTAGCGCTTTGTTTCCAGGTTCAATTCGGACGAGTGTCTCCGTTTCTATATATCCTGGGAGAGATCTCTCTATTAGCGAACGGGAATACTTGTTATGAGGTTCTAACCTAAATTATGTTGCGCTTGGACATAAGACCGATAGCTTAGTTACCTATCAGGATCATACTCGTATGTGTGTGCCTGCTTTAGACAAAGCAAGTTTAACACAACTTTGCGCTGTGAGCCAAGTGTGTGTCATTTAGAAATTGGGAGTCTCCTGTGCTTGAGACCCGCCGTGGTTAAGCACCATTTGCGACGAGATATAGTGCACTCACAATTTAAATCTGTCGCCGTAACGCGTGCGCCGTCTCGCTTCAGTAATTGTTTTAAGGGGTGATGACGAAGATGACGAATTTACTTTCCTGAAGAGGAGCAGGATGGGTCACTGTTGGGTTATAACTGAACAATTGAAGGTCTAAGGTTGCCACCACCGTCAAACTACATTTCCCATAATGCACCAACAAAATGGCTGCTGATCACAAATGAAAACACCTGAACAGGAATGGTAGCTCAGTCTTCAAACAAGCCAAGGAACAGCACAGCAAGCTCTACTCAAGAGTTTACTCCAAAGACACCAATGGTTGGTAAATGTTATTAGGTTTTATTAGTTAAAAAAGAACTAAAATGCAAAAGCTTTCATTTTGATTTGATTGTCTGTTTGACGTTTGTCTTTATTACATTTGATGTTTAACTGTTCTGTTGTTGGAAGCGAGCATTTAATGGAATTTATTATTTGATGTAATTTAATTCACTAGATTAATTTTATTAATTCATTTGAAATACGTAGAATGGTTCATTTGTTTACCTTAATTTAATTAATATATCTAAAAAGCTCATGTATTTGTTTTAACATCTTAGAGTGACATGGTGAACCTCTGTATCTGTGCTTTGTAGGTTATCAACCTGACGGTTCAAGCATTGGTTGATTAACTTGAAACCAACAAGTCTAAGTTGGTAAATAAAACTCAACGAAAGGTGAATCAAGAGTTGTCCCGGTGTGTCCTTTTGGAGTGGAACTAGAGTGGAACTTAACAGTTGATAACCAACGGAGCAGCCTGGAGTGGAAGATAAAGGGCTTCATACCAGATAAGCTGTGGACGGAAAAAGGAAATAAAGATGGCAGAAGAGGTCTTGGGGAAGACTGTCAAACTACTGAAGCAGGAGAGGACCATTGCAAAGAGCAGCTTCACCAAACTGGCCAACTTCATTTCAAGGGGAGCAAACACTATGCTGAGAGCCGAATTAAAGGAGGAATTTGGAAAACTTTCAGACCGGTTCAGGTCAGTGCTTGATTCTAATGAGGACTACAGGATCGGACTGGAGGCTGACGTCAAGGCGGCGGATAATGAAGCAGAACTTGATAAGCAGCAAGAAACCGACATTAAGACAACCATAAAAGATGCAGAAATTAAAATGGAGGAGGTAAGGGACATTGTACAAACTAACATGTGGGGAAGATACGGAAAGAACGAACTTAGAACATCGATTCTTGAAGCAGAAGAAGCAATTGATGAAGCTGACAGAGTTCAAGTCAGAAGTGACAATCTAGAAGGCTATGAAGTTCACCTCACCTTATTGGAAGAAAAGATAAACGTAGCCATCTCAGCAATGTCTGAGTGGGAGAGATGGATCCCCGAATCATCAAAAGATGAACTGGCTGGGAGACTTAAAGAACTGAGAGCAACCCACAACAGGCTACAATTGAGAAAAGCAGAGTTTGCCATATCAAGGAGGCTGGCTGATCAAGGCACAAGTGGGAAACCTGTCCAACCACCACCCCCTGTTGTGAAGATAAAACCAACTACTTTGCCTGTCTTCCAGGGAAGTAAGAGAGAGTTCCACAGGTGGAGAAAGGACTGGGAGAGCCTGCAAAGGCAGGGGGAGCCCACTGGCTCACCTGAAGTTCTGAAGATTCAGCTTCTGGAGAGTGTGAGCGAGACCATTGCAAAAGAATTAAGACTTTCAACCTATACAACAGCAGCTGACATGTTCAGGGTCCTGGACAATAGATACGGCAACAAGTCCACCATTACAGTTGAAATCCTCGAAGAACTAGACAATATGCCTCCAGTGAAGGGGAACCAGCCGAGGAAAGTCATTGACCTGATTCAATCTGTGGAGAAGGCACTGGCAGATCTGACAGAGCTGGGAACGTGGGAGCCATGAAAAATCCATTAGTCATCAAGTCCATTGAAAGCAAGTTACCCGACTTCATAAAAAGAGACTGGCTAATGTTCCTGGTCAACCCTGAAAATAATGTCACTGCAGATACTCACTTTGACATGCTCTTGAAATTCCTGAAGAATCAAGAAGAGATACTGGAGAGACTTGAACAACTTAAAATTGTGGACAAGATAGACAAGCCAGAGAAAAGGCATGAAAGAAAGACTGCATCAACCAGAGCTACAAAGAAAGAAGTTGATGAGGGCTGTGGTGTCTGTGGTGATCGTGGACACAGCAAAAAGGTCTTCTTCTGCAAGAAATTTAAAGCTTTGAAACTGTCCGAAAAGAAGTCTGTTCTAAAGAAACTGGGAGCATGCAGCAAATGCTTAGGATACCATGATGATGACGGATACTGCAGGGAAAATTTTTTATGCAGGAATACAGACTGCAAAACGGGAGGAACTGGTCCAGACCACCATTATTTCCTGTGCCCAAAAACTGAATCCAGAAGAGGAGAAGGGGGCAAAGGTGGAAGAGATGAAAGAAGTAAAGGGAAGTTCACAGAGGAACAGGAGAAGTTCTTGTCACAACTTTCCCCAGAACTAGCAGAGCAATGTCGAAAGGCATTCACTAACAGGTCCTCAGTGACACTCAAAACAGCAGGCCAGTCTGAGCTACTGAAGAAGAATGGGCTGATTGAACTTCCAGTGATCATGATGCTGATGCAGGTGACGGCGAACGCAGGTCAAAAGATTGGTACCCTCATTGACCTAGCATCTGACACCAATTACATAACCCACAAAGCTGCTGAAAGATTGGGCCTGAGGAGTGAAGAGATAACCCTGGTCATACATGGGGTTGGTGGAATGACTATGCGAGTCAATACAAGAAGGTACCTCCTAAAGGTCAGAGTCAAGACTCCAAAAGGGACTGAAAGAGCACATCAACTAGTCTGCTATGGCCTGGATGAAATTGCTAAGGTATATCAAACAATTCAGCCTGAGAAGTTAAAAAGATTCTTCCCAGATGTCCAGCTCGAAGACCTGAAGAGACCAGCCGAAGTTGAGCTTCTCATAAGCCACCGTGAGGGAAGACTGGCACCTCAAAGAGTCAAAGTCATCGGAGACCTTGTTTTGTGGGAAAGCCCATTGGGGAAAACAGTGGGCGGAGCCCATCCTGACTTATTTGAAGAAGTGGAGGTGGCAGCATATGAGTCAAGAACCCATTTCGCTCGCTCCATGCGAACCGCTGCTGTCAGATATCAGGAGATCACAGTTCCAACAACCAAACCAGGCTGGCAACTGCAGGAAGATGCGCTGTCCAAATTTACATCTGCCAGTAACCGTGGGTTCCTTGAGTGGTGGCACTGGGACAGCATTGGAGCCGCATGCGAGCCAAGATGTGGAGGGTGTCGATGTGGAAACTGCTCACCAGGAGGAAGAGACATGACCTTAGCAGAGGAGAGGGAGCTTGAGATCATTAAAGGAGGCCTCACCTACAAGGAAAAGGATGCTCACACACCTACACCACACTGGGATGCAAAGTATCCTTGGACTGAATGTCCTACATCTCTCCCTGAAAACAAAAGGGCAGTCCAGGCTTGCTTCTTAAGGATGGAAAAGCAACTAAGCAAGGAACCAGAATGGAAAGTCGCTTATACAACCCAAATCCATGAAATGGTCGAAAGAGGTGTAGCCATGAAACTCACCAGTGAAGTCATGGAGAAGTGGACGGGACCAGTGTGGTATGTCAGCCACTTGGTGGCGCCTAACCCTCATTCAGTGACAACACCAGTTCGCATTGTCTGGAACAGTAGCCAGAAATACAAAGGGGTAAGCATGAATGATCTTCTTCTAAAGGGACCAGATGTCCTTAACCCCATCAGAGCCATCCTACTAAGATTTAGAGAAGGCGTGCATGCAGCTCTAGGAGACGTAAAGAAGATGTATAACTCTGTCTGGTTGGAGGAGCGTGAGATGCATCTACACAGATTCCTGTGGAGAGACAGCCCAGAAAAGGAGATCTGTGAATACGCAATCACCAGAGTTAACATCGGTGACAAACCCGCTGGTTGCATTGCACAGTTGGCTATGAGGGAGACTGCGAACCTGCCCAAATTCACTCACTTGGTGGATGAACGAAGAGTTATCGAAGAAGACAGTTATGTGGATGACCTCTTAACCTCCCACAATGACCTGCACAGACTTGACAACATCACAGCAAATGTTGAAGAGATTCTAAAAGCTGGAGGCTTCTTCCTTAAACCATGGGTCCGGTCAGGGCAAAGTGGGAGGAAAGGAGCTGAAGCTGATGTCCTAAGCCAGGAGCAAAGGAAAACCTTAATTCTTCCAAACCAAATGAGGGAAGGGGACAACAAAGCCTTGGGCATTGGCTACCAAGTGGATGAGGACAAGCTCTACATGCTGACCGCTGTGAACTTTTCTAAAAGGAAGAAGAAAATGCGAGTTGGCAAAGATCTTCTCGAAGAGGAGGTGAGAACTGAAACACCTAACCCACTGACTAGAAGAGCTCTCTTAAGCCAAGTTGCTGCACTGTATGACCCAATTGGCCCAGTTGCACCGGTCAAGCAGAAAGGAGCGATTCTTGTTCGTAAAGCATTTCAAGAAGGAGGGGGTGGCAAACTGACCCAAGAAACCTGGGATCAACCTCTCTCAGAAGGCCTCAGAGAAGAAGCTATACAGCTTTTCGAAGAATATGTGCAGCTTGGTCGAGTGAAATTCCACAGGAGCCTCACACCATCTGACTGGAAAGGTAAACCTTGGGGCATCACATTCTCTGATGGAAGTGACAAAACATACGGAGCTGTCATGTACTTAAGATGGGAAACAACTCAAGGCATTGAAGTCCGGTTAGTGGAAGCCAAAGCCAAACTCACACCCCTGGATCAAAAGGGAGATGCTGTGAAGGCAGAAATATGTGGTGCAGTCTTTGCAGCTAGGATCAGGAAGTACGTGGAGAAGCATGCACGATTGAAGATTGAGAGATGGTTCCATCTACTGGACAGTCAAACAATCCTAGGAGCCATTCAGCGAGACAATTATGGATACCAAACCTTCTTCGCAAACAGAGTAGGTGAAATCCAGAAGGCTGGGCCAGTGCAAGACTGGTGGTGGATTCGTGGAGATCTAAATATAGCTGACATTATAACAAGAGGAGGCACTCCTGACGATTTGAAGGAGAGTTCCACATGGCAAAATGGACCAGAGTTCCTGATGTGGCCAGTGGAGGAGTGGCCTATTCATTCAGCTGGAGAAGTTGCAGCCCAGGCCAGGGAGAGTGTAAACAAGCTTCAAACCAAGGCATTTTCAGCTGTACTGACCAGAGCTCAAGCCAAAATGAGTCAACAGAATGAAGATCCACTAACCACTCAGGAAAGTCCTTGTCAAGAGGGAAAATCCACTCTGCCAAGAATGAGGCCCACTGGCTGGGTTAGACATCTCGTGAACATAACACGGTTCAGTAGTCTGACCAAACTGAAGAGAGTAATTGCCTGGATCCGTCGAGCTGCCGAGCAGTGGCTGAAGAGGATTTCAAACCCAAAACGGCCAAAGTGGGACGCAACAACACCCAAGCTGGCTGGGTTGACCAGCAAAGAGCTTGAGGATGCATGTGACGACCTCTTACTAGCAGCTCAAGTCGGTGTAACTTTTCCAGAAACAACTCTCAGCAGATTAGCAGTATACAAAGATGTGAACACTGGGCTCCTACTTTGTGGAGGTAGAATCCAGATGTTCAATGAGGAGAAGACTGCCGTGCCAGTTCTGCCATTTGAAGCATGGGTGTCTACTCTGCTGGCACGAGAATCCCATGAAGTTAACCATGAGGGTGTAGCAGCAACCCTTCTCCGGATGAGGAAGACAGCCTGGGTAATAAAAGGCCGGAGAATTGCCAAGAAGATGGTTGACAGTTGTGTGAGCTGCAGGAAGAACAGGGCGAAGCAGTGTCAACAAATAATGGCGCACTTGCCTCCAGAGCGAACAGGCCCAGCTGCTCCTTTCGAATTCACCACCTTGGATCTGTTCGGTCCATATGAAGTGAAAGATGAAGTTAAGAAAAGAACCAGACTCAAGGTATGGGGAATTGTCTTCTGTTGCATGGCCTCCCGTGCCATACACACTGACGTGGTAAGTGACCAGTCATCTGAAGGTTTCCTGCTGGCCTACCAAAGGTTCACGTCACTGAGAGGGCACCCCAGGAAACTTTGGTCAGACCCTGGTACTAACTTTGTTGGAGCCAAACCTGCTCTGGAGAAGCTATACAAATTCTTTGACCAACTGGACAGGTCTCAATTTGAAGACCTATCTGCCAAGCATGGAACGGAATGGTCTTGGAAGATCCACCCCTCAGATTCTCCGCATAGAAATGGTGCAGCAGAGGCGGCTGTCAGAATAGTGAAGCGGGCTCTAAGCAACCTTGGTGGAGATGGTGTTTTCACCTGGGGTGAATTCCAAACCTTTCTCTTCATGGCAGCCAACCTTGCTAACGAAAGACCTATTGACGCCAGAACTCAAAGTAGGGAAGACTGTGTAGAGTACATTACCCCAAATTCTCTGCTTTTAGGGCATGCAAACCCAAAGGGAGACCCTGGAGATTTCCAGTTCGATGGCTATCCTTATAAAAGGCTTAAAAGTATCCAAACAGAAGTCAGCAAGTTCTGGAAGAAGTGGAGCCAATTGGCTGGACCAAACCTGTTTGTACGGAACAAATGGCACACTAAAGAGCGAAATGTTGCTGTTGGAGATGTGGTCTGGTTGGCTGACCAAAATGCTCTGAGAGGACAGTACAGACTGGTCAGAGTTGTCAGCGTCAACACTGACAACAAAGGCATTGTAAGAGATGTGCTTGTGAGGACCTTTCCCAGCTATCCTGTTCCCATCAGAAAGGCAGCTGGAAAGGAGCCGGCCGCAGGATCCAACAGGGTTAAACAAAAAATCCCGGCCACAACCCTTCATAGAGATGTAAGGCGCCTTGTCATTCTGATTCCCATTGAAGAACAAGAGTGACGGACTGGTGTGACCTCATTGGGTTTGAGAAACCATGAGCTCAAGTGGGAGGTGTTGGGTTATAACTGAACAATTGAAGGTCTAAGGTTGCCACCACCGTCAAACTACATTTCCCATAATGCACCAACAAAATGGCTGCTGATCACAAATGAAAACACCTGAACAGGAATGGTAGCTCAGTCTTCAAACAAGCCAAGGAACAGCACAGCAAGCTCTACTCAAGAGTTTACTCCAAAGACACCAATGGTTGGTAAATGTTATTAGGTTTTATTAGTTAAAAAAGAACTAAAATGCAAAAGCTTTCATTTTGATTTGATTGTCTGTTTGACGTTTGTCTTTATTACATTTGATGTTTAACTGTTCTGTTGTTGGAAGCGAGCATTTAATGGAATTTATTATTTGATGTAATTTAATTCACTAGATTAATTTTATTAATTCATTTGAAATACGTAGAATGGTTCATTTGTTTACCTTAATTTAATTAATATATCTAAAAAGCTCATGTATTTGTTTTAACATCTTAGAGTGACATGGTGAACCTCTGTATCTGTGCTTTGTAGGTTATCAACCTGACGGTTCAAGCATTGGTTGATTAACTTGAAACCAACAAGTCTAAGTTGGTAAATAAAACTCAACGAAAGGTGAATCAAGAGTTGTCCCGGTGTGTCCTTTTGGAGTGGAACTAGAGTGGAACTTAACAGTCACGCGTTCTGTAAGATTTGTCTCCCACGGGGAAGGAACGATGTCAGTCGGCATGAAAAATCCAAGTCATTAGTGAATGACAGAGCCGCATGAGTGAACATGAAAAATTAATAGAAAATAAATGACAAATGGTTATTTTATATTTTATATATTTTATATATTTATATTTATATTATATTTTATATAATTTATATTATTTTATATTTCCTGTCTTAAAATGTAAGGGATACTGGAGCCTGGTTGCGGTGGTGGGATGGCTCACGGCGGGTGCCGGAAAATTTCCTTTATTTTCAAATCCAAACCTTGACAGGTATGCTGCTGTTCCAAATCATGGGTGCATGTTACAAGTGTCCCCAAGATCAGGGTGCAGTTTACTCTGCAACTCCAATGGAGGGGGACGGGGTTGTCCGTCAAGTTCACCGAACAGAGTTGCGTCCAGTACCACAGGGGGTTGTTATGTCAGGGGAAGATGTTCTGGTAATGTCTCCTGAGTCTGGGTTGCCCACAGGGGCAACAGAAATGGAATCGGATGAGGACTCTGTGATTTTACGGGGACAGGGCTGGTGGGAGGGGTCGCAATATAGCATCCACAAGTAGGCCTCGTATAATGGAGGAGGTTATGTCCCCCCCGAGGTGTAGAGACCAGTTAAACGTTCGGTGAGGTCCACCACTGGTCATCATACCAACCCTTATAAGTTACCACGGTCAGTGAATGATCGTTCGGTTGGGGAGGAAGACCAGTGGTTTGGGGATAGAATTCTTAGCTGTGATCGTTGGGTCATCAATTTCATTTTGGGGGATGGATTGTAGCCAGGCAATTATAGGCAGGTATAGGAACTGCAGTTCGGACTGGAGGCATAGCCGGGGCGAGATGGCTGTGCATGTTCCGATGGTAGGGCATATTGGCAAAGGAGCAGGCACGGGAAAGACAGGCAGGGTCCTGATAGATTTGGTGGAGCATCGGCGGGCATATTGAATTTGCAGTGTAGCAGCCTTTCTGTTTGCTTGTTTCAGGGGTGAACAATCTTATCCGCAAAGGGCCGGTGTGTATGCAGGTTTTCGCTGCAACTCCCTAATTAGATTTCTAATTAGAGGACTGATTAGCTGAAGAGTCCTCATACCTGGTTTTGAAGAGCTGACCTAAAGGTTACCCCAAAAACCTGTTTTTTTTTTGTTTGAATGGGGCAGTGAGTCATGGGGTAAACTACTGTTCTTTAGGGGTTTTCAAGGTGGAATTACGGGTCGATAATTTTAAGGATCAGGTTGTAAACCTCCCTGGTGTTGCTTTAATATGTTTTATCTGAGGTTGTATCGTGTATTATCAAGCCAGCCGGCTTAGTGGCCTCGGGAGCGGGGTTTAGTGGGAGCAGCTGGCTAGTTTTATTTTCTTTTTTGTTTGTGTCTTTTTCTTTGTTGTATGTATATTTTGGGTTCATTATTAGGCAGGCTGGGCCTTTTGGCACCTGTAGTCTGGGTGCTGGATTGCCCATAGGGGTCTTTTTTATTGCTGTGATTTGCTGTGTCATTCACTAGTGTGATTTGTGCTGGATGTGTTTTTAAGGTTGTGCTGTGGCGTGTACCTGAGCAAACTTTGGGCAACCTGTTCTCTTGTTGGCTTTATTGACAAAGGGTGGATTAGTCTAATTACGGCCTGCTACAAATAGCTGCATATAACGTATAAAAAAAATCACCTTATGGGTGCTCCGTAGGGTAGCAAGATCTTGAGTTTTTTTTACAGTACTCGGGTACGTTTTAAAATTTTCGACCAATCAGCAAACATTATTCTGACAGCATAGCTGGGAAACCAATGAAAAGTGAGTGCAACGTTCTAGAACTTGACTTCGGGTTGACGCTCCCTATAAAAGAGCTGGGTACTGCTTCAAGGCGTTCAGTTGGCGCTACCTCCTGATAGAGTAGCACTGTACGGCTCTTGTTCCGTAAAACAACATCAAAAGGATGAAAAAAAAAACAATATTTAAAGAAGACGAAAAAAATCAATTTTTAAAGAAGACGAAAAAAACATCGTCTAAAAAAATAAGCCAAAAAAATAATATCCGAAGAAGGAAAAACATGCAAAGTAAAAAAAAACAAACAAAAATAAAAAACAATATCCAAAGAAGAAGGAAAAAAACATCCAAAGGGAGAAAAGAAGAACTGAAGGGCCAACGAGGTAGGAGGAAATACAAATTTCGTTTCAGCACCGTTGGAGTGCCAAGCCGTGAAAAGCATTTGGCCAGAAGACAAGGTAAGTGTTGTATCTGTTATTTTAAAACAGCGCTTTTCAAAATGCTGCTTTATAATCGTTTGAGATCGTTAGCCAGTGTGACAGCTGAAGGCTTTTTGAGTTTACCAACATAAAGTTTTATTTCTGTATTAGGACATTGTCAGGAACAATGATGTGTTCATCGCTATGATGTGGTCAAAAAGCGATGCATTGAATCTTAGAAACATTTGTGATTTTTCAAACGATGCTTTTCCTTTTATTTAATCAGTAAAATTTCCATCGGTTTTATATAGTGCCCCTTGAAATATGTCTTTAGCTCATTTTCCGGGCATTTTACTAGAATGCATCCTGAGAAATACACAAGCTCTGCTGCATTTCCGTGCCTCGATGTTTAGTGCCGAGTATAATTGTTGCAGTTGCCTTTTATATATTCCATGAGACCTGTTGGTACCAAGAGAAGTGTGAGACTGTCAGGGTGAATTTATCATACAATCGCACGCATAAATACCTGAGGGTTGCCAGTCCTTTTGCGTTGTTACAGGAGGACTAGAGCTGACGAGTGTGTTTCTACACACTATCAAGGGCATTGTAGTACAGTTTTCTCAGGTGGGAGAATGCTGCCGATCTCCTATTTGACAATACAGCCCTTGATATATTAGAATATTACAGAACTAGAAGCCTTTTGCAAGGAAGAATGTGAGAAAATCCCAAGTACAAGAACTGAAAGCCTTTCAGCTGGCTATAAGAAGCGCTTGTAAGCTGTGATATCTGGCAGAGGAGGTGTTACTAAGTACTGATTACGTAGGGTGCCCAAACTTTTGCAGAGTGCCATAATAATGTTTTTATTTTGTAATTTTGTTCAATTTATGGCATAAAAAGTAACTATTCATCAATGTTTGCTGAAAATATTGTGTATTTTTCCCCCAGTTCCTAAAGAGACTGTATTAACTGATATTGTTGCTTTTGTAATTGAAAAGATGTTATTTGTCAAGGGGTGCCAAACCTTTGCATAAGACTGTACACAGTGTGTGTATGTGTTTATGTGAGTGTGTGTCTGTGTGTGTGTGTGTATATATATATATGTGTGTGTGTGTATATATTTCTGTATATGCATGTGTATATATATATTTATATATAGTTCACACACATTCAAACTTATTTGAATACACATTCAAAATTATTTTTATTATTATTATTTTCGTTTTTTTTTTTTTTTGTGTTTTAAAATTTTTTATTTTTGCAATGGAAATAAAAATAAAGCAGTCCTCCGTAGAGGAGGGGTGGTGGAGGGAATATATATATATATATACATATATATAAAATAATTGTCACACAACTGGGGTGACATGCCTTTCCTGCTCACCCAATTTTAGTGCACTTTAGTTATGCATAATGACCTTCTAGTCTCGATACACCCATATATATATATGTATATATATATATAGTTTTTTTTGTTTTTTTTTTTGCAATAGACAATAAAAATAACGCAGTTCTCCATAAAGGAGGGATGGTGGATGGAATATATATATACATATATATAAAATAATTGTCACACAACCTGGGTGACATGCCTTGCCTGCTCACCCAGTTTTAGTGCACCTTAGTTATTCATAATGACCATCTAGTCTCGATACACCCATAAATATATATGTATATATATATAGTTTTTTTTGTTTTTTTTTTTGCAATAGACAATAAAAATAACGCAGTTCTCCATAAAGGAGGGATGGTGGATGGAATATATATATACATATATATAAAATAATTGTCACACAACTTGGGTGACATGCCTTGCCTGCTCACCCAATTTTAGTGCAACTTAGTTATCCATAATGACCAACTAGTCTCGATACACCCATATATATATATATATGTACATATATATATAGTTTTTTTATTAGCAATAGAAAAGAAAAATAACGCAGTTCTCCGTAAAGGAGGGATGGTGGATGGAATATATATATATATATATACATTTATATAAAATAATTGTCACACAACCTGGGTGACATGCCTTGCCTGCTCACCCAATTTTAGTGCACCTTAGTTATCCATACTGACCATCTAGTCTCGACACACCCATATATATATATATATATATATATATATATATGTATATATATAGATATTTTTTCTTTTTCTTGTGTTTTTTTTTCGCAATGGATATTAAAAATAAAGCAGTCCTCCGTAAAGGAGGGGTGGTGGAGGGAATATATATATACATATATATATAAAATAATTGTCACACAACCTGGGTGACATGCCTTGCCTGCTCACCCAATTTTAGTGCAACTTAGTTATCCATAATGACCAACTAGTCTCGATACACCCATATATATATATATATATGTACATATATATAGTTTTTTTATTAGCAATAGAAAAGAAAAATAACGCAGTTCTCCGTAAAGGAGGGATGGTGGATGGAATATATATATATATATATATATATATATATATATATATATATATATATATATACATTTATATAAAATAATTGTCACACAACCTGGGTGACATGCCTTGCCTGCTCACCCAATTTTAGTGCACTTTAGTTATCCATACTGACCATCTAGTCTCGACACACCCATATATATATATATATATATATATATATATATATATATATATGTATATATATATAGATATTTTTTCTTTTTCTTGTGTTTTTTTTTCGCAATGGATATTAAAAATAAAGCAGTCCTCCGTAAAGGAGGGGTGGTGGAGGGAATATATATATACATATATATATAAAATAATTGTCACACAACCTGGGTGACATGCCTTGCCTGCTCACCCAATTTTAGTGCAACTTAGTTATCCATAATGACCAACTAGTCTCGATACACCCATATATATATATATATATGTACATATATATAGTTTTTTTATTAGCAATAGAAAAGAAAAATAACGCAGTTCTCCGTAAAGGAGGGATGGTGGATGGAATATATATATATATATATATATATATATATATATATATATATATATATATATATATATATATATATACATTTATATAAAATAATTGTCACACAACCTGGGTGACATGCCTTGCCTGCTCACCCAATTTTAGTGCACTTTAGTTATCCATACTGACCATCTAGTCTCGACACACCCATATATATATATATATATATATATATATATATATGTATATATATATAGATATTTTTTCTTTTTCTTGTGTTTTTTTTTCGCAATGGATATTAAAAATAAAGCAGTCCTCCGTAAAGGAGGGATGGTGGATGGAATATATATATAAAATAATTGTCACACAACCGGGGTGACATGCCTTGCCTGCTCACCCAATTTTAGTGCACCTTAGTTATTCATAATGACCATCTAGTCTCGATACACCCATAAATATATATGTATATATATATAGTTTTTTTATTAGCAATAGAAAAGAAAAATAACGCAGTTCTCCGTAAAGGAGGGATGGTGGATGGAATATATATATATATATATACATTTATATAAAATAATTGTCACACAACCTGGGTGACATGCCTTGCCTGCTCACCCAATTTTAGTGCACTTTAGTTATCCATAATGACCATCTAGTCTCGATACACCCATGAATATATATGTATATATATATATATATATATATATATATATATAGTTTTTCTGTTTTTTTTTTGCAATAGACAATAAAAATAACGCAGTTCTCCGTAAAGGAGGGATGGTGGATGGAATATGTATATGCATATATATAAAATAATTGTCACACAACCTGGGTGACATGCCTTGCCTGCTCACCCAATTTTAGTGCACCTCAGTTATCCATACTGACCATCTAGTCTCGACACACCCATATATATATATATATATATATATATATATATATGTATATATATAGATATTTTTTCTTTTTCTTGTGTTTTTTTTTCGCAATGGATATTAAAAATAAAGCAGTCCTCCGTAAAGGAGGGGTGGTGGAGGGAATATATATATACATTTATATAAAATAATTGTCACACAACTGGGGAGACATGCCTTGCCTGCTCACCCAATTTTAGTGCACCTTAGTTATCCATAATGACCAACTAGTCTCGATACACCCATAAATATATATGTATATATATAGTTTTTTTTTTTTCGCAATGGACAATAAAAATAACGCAGTTCTCCGTAAAGGAGGGATGGTGGATGGAATATATATATAAAATAATTGTCACACAACCGGGGTGACATGCCTTGCCTGCTCACCCAATTTTAGTGCACCTTAGTTATTCATAATGACCAGCTAGTCTCGATACACCCATAAATATATATGTATATATATGTATTGTTTTTTTTTTTTTTTTTTTTTGCAATAGACAATAAAAATAGCGCAGTTCTCCATAAAGGAGGGATGGTGGATGGAATATATATATACATATATATAAAATAATTGTCACACAACCTGGGTGACATGCCTTGCCTGCTCACCCAATTTTAGTGCAACTTAGTTATCCATAATGACCAACTAGTCTCGATACACCCATATATATATATATATATATGTACATATATATAGTTTTTTTATTAGCAATAGAAAAGAAAAATAACACAGTTCTCCGTAAAGGAGGGATGGTGGATGGAATATATATATATATATATATATATATATATATATATATATATATATATATATATATATATATATATATATATATATACATTTATATAAAATAATTGTCACACAACCTGGGTGACATGCCTTGCCTGCTCACCCAATTTTAGTGCACTTTAGTTATCCATACTGACCATCTAGTCTCGACACACCCATATATATATATATATATATATATGTATATATATAGATATTTTTTCTTTTTCTTGTGTTTTTTTTTCGCAATGGATATTAAAAATAAAGCAGTCCTCCGTAAAGGAGGGATGGTGGATGGAATATATATATAAAATAATTGTCACACAACCGGGGTGACATGCCTTGCCTGCTCAACCAATTTTAGTGCACCTTAGTTATTCATAATGACCATCTAGTCTCGATACACCCATAAATATATATGTATATATATATAGTTTTTTTATTAGCAATAAAAAAGAAAAATAACGCAGTTCTCCGTAAAGGAGGGATGGTGGATGGAATATATATATATATATATATATATATATATATATATATATATATATATATATATATATATATATATACACATTTATATAAAATAATTGTCACACAACCTGGGTGACATGCCTTGCCTGCTCACCCAATTTTAGTGCACTTTAGTTATCCAGAATGACCATCTAGTCTCGATACACCCATGAATATATATGTATATATATATATATATATATATATATATATATATATATATGTATATAGTTTTTCTGTTTTTTTTTTGCAATAGACAATAAAAATAACGCAGTTCTCCATAAAGGAGGGATGGTGGATGGAATATGTATATGCATATATATAAAATAATTGTCACACAACCTGGGTGACATGCCTTGCCTGCTCACCCAATTTTAGTGCACCTTAGTTATCCATACTGACCATCTAGTCTCGATACACCCATATATATATATATATATATATATATATATATATATTATATATATATATATATATATGTACATATATATAGTTTTTTTATTAGCAATAGAAAAGAAAAATAACGCAGTTCTCCGTAAAGGAGGGATGGTGGATGGAATATATATATATATATATACATTTATATAAAATAATTGTCACACAACCTGGGTGACATGCCTTGCCTGCTCACCCAGTTTTAGTGCACCTTAGTTATCCATAATGACCATCTAGTCTCGATACACCCATAAATATATATGTATATATATATATATATATATATATATAGTTTTTTTATTTTTTTCGTAATGGACAATAAAAATAACGCAGTTCTCTGTAAAGGAGGGATGGTGGATGGAATATATATATACATATATACATTTATATAAAATAATTGTCACACAACCTGGGTGACATGCCTTGCCTGCTCACCCAGTTTTAGTGCACCTTAGTTATCCATACTGACCATCTAGTCTCGATACACCCATAAATATATATACTGAACAAAAATATAAACGCAACACTCTTGTTTCTGCTCCCATTTTTCATGAGATGGACTTAAAGACCTACAATTCATTCCAGATACACAATATTACCATTTCTCTCAAACATTTCTCACAAATCAGTCTAAATGTGTGATAGTGAGCACTTCTGCTTTGCTGAGATAATCCATCCCACCTCACAGGTGTGCCACATCAAGATGCTGATCTGACATCATGGGTAGTGCACAGGTGTACCTTATACTGCCCACAATAAATGGCCACCCTGGAATGTGCAGTTTTTTGCTTTATTGGGGGTCTGGGGACTCAGAACCGGTCAGTATCTGGTGTGACCACCATTTGCCTCATACAATGCAACACATCTTCTTCGCATAGAGTTTATCAGATTGTCAATTGTGGCCTGTGGAATGTTGGTCCACTCCTCTTCAATGGCTGTGCGAAGTTGTTGGATATTAGTGGGAACTGGTACACGCTGTCGTATACGCCGGTCAAGCACATCCCAAACATGCTCAACGGGTGACATGTCCGGTGAGTATGCTGGCCATGCAAGAACTGGGACATTTTCAGCTTCCAAGAACTGTGTACAGATCCTTGCAACATGGGGCCGTGCATCATCTGTCTGAGTGGCTGGTCTCAGACGATCTTGGAGGTGAACCTGCTGGATGTGGAGGTCCTGGGCTGGTGTGGTTACACGTGGTCTGCGGTTGTGAGGCCGGTTGGATGTACTGCCATATTCTCTGAAACGCCTTTGGAGACGGCTTATGGTTGAGAAATGAACATTCAATGCACGAGCAACAGATCTGGTTGACATTCCTGCTGTCAGCATGCCAATTGCACGCTCCCTCAATGCTTGTGGCATCTGTGGCATTTTGCTGTGAGACAAAACTGCACATTCCAGGGTGGCCTTTTATTGTGGGCAGTATAAGGTACACCTGTGCACTACCCATGATGTCAGATCAGCATCTTGATGTGGCACACCTGTGAGGTGGGATGGATTATCTCAGCAAAGCAGAAGTGCTCACTATCACACATTTAGACTGATTTGTGAGAAATGTTTGAGAGAAATGGTAATATTGTGTATCTGGAATGAATTGTAGATCTTTAAGTCCATCTCATGAAAAATGGGAGCAAAAACAAAAGTGTTGCGTTTATATTTTTGTTCAGTGTATGTATATGTATACATATAGTTTTTTTTGTGTTTGTGAAAACGGGTCTTTAATCGGGGAAACGGAGCGGGTAGAGCAGGACGGAACGCAGGCATTGACAAACTACAATGACGGACAGGGAAAACAGGTAAGACCAGGACTTAAAATAGGTCATGACTAATCAAAGTAATCGGGCAAAGCAGGAGACGATCAGGGAAGCACACGTGGGTAATCAGGGGGCGTGGCACACACGAGGAGCGGACAAGCCGGGCATATATGTATATCTATATAAAACCTCATTAATGAGGGACAGGGAACAGAACGGACAGACAGAACTGGCACAGGGGAAGGAGCCAGGACAAGACTTGACATAAGACAGGAAAGGCAGAGAAACAGATCAGAAAGGGGGACACGGAGGGAACAGGCAGGACAAAAGGACCGGGAGTGAACGAAGGGAACATCGGGGAAAGAGGAGCAGAAGCCAGAGGGACGAGGGACAAAGAGAGGAGGGACAGAGACAGGAGGAACAAAGCGAGGGGGAGCAGAGGCAGGAGGGACAAAGACGGGAGGCCAGGGAGAGAAGGAGGGGGAACCAAGAGGAGCCCGAGGGAGACCCAGCGGGCGACGGGAGGCAGCCGGAAGGGCTGCAGGCGGCCGGGAGGCCGGAGCCGGAGGGGCCGAGGAGACGGGGTGAGGGACAGACGCAGGGACGAAGGAGGGAGTCGGAGGGGAGACCAGGGAAGGGGACGAAGGAGCTGGAAGGGACCCTGGCGAGGGCAAGGAGAGAGGGGGAGCCGCAGCAGACGGCGACGTCCTCCGACACGCCAGAGCGGGAGGACCAGCAGGCGAATGAGGAGCCGCCGTCGGGGGGCCCGCAGGCAACCGATAAGACGCCGGAGGAGGGACCGAGGCAGGGCGACGAGGCCGCGGAGGGGGACCCGCAGACGACAGCCGACCCGGAGGGCCAGGACCCGCAGGTGCCGACCAAGCCCTAGCGCCGGCGAGGGAGGGCGAGCCAGGGGGCTGGGCGGGTGGGACCCCAGCCGTGCGTCTGTGTCCTCTCCCCTTATGGGACACAGACATAAGGACCTGCGGCCGGGGTCGGGCTCGTCGGGGTGAGGGTACCAGAGTCACAGGGGGAGAAGGGACTGGAGTGGGGCCAGGGACTGGAGCTGCAGGCTGCAGAGGGGGCGCCTGCCCGGGAGCTGCAGGCAGGGAAAGCGCCTCGGACGTGGGCGCGGTAGCTGCAGGCAGCGGAGACGGCTGCTCGGGCTCTGGGGCCGCAGGGGGCACTTATTTTATTATATAAAATAAGTGTCACACAACCGGGGTGACATGCCTTGCCTGCTTGTGGGATGAGGAAGACTCAGGGACTGGAAATGGGATTAAAACTGAAGATGTGCTCATTCCTTTGTGTATTTACAAATTTTCCTTCCGTCAGACATGAGGAGTTTGCTGCTATATTTGGCACTAATAGAGATTCTGATGCTGCTATTTTTATTGTCTATTAGTTTGTTATTATTTACAAGTTCTGTTGTGTTTTTGCATTTTTCTCTTCTGGTTAATTAACTGCTGTCTGTTTGCTGTGAAGTATGAGTGTGGTGAGTAAGACTCAGGGACTGGAAGTGGGATTACAACTAAAGATAACATGCTTATTCCTTTTTGTATTGTTTACAAATTTCCTTCCGTCAAACATGAGGAGTTTGCTGCTATATTGTGCACTAACAGAGATTCTGATGCTGCTATTTTTATTGTTTATAAATGTGTTATTGTTTCCAAGTTGAGTATTCAATAAATGCTAAATTGAGAAATTTTGTGTATCGTTTGTTATTATTAGTGTGATATTTTACCATGCAAATAGAGGGGAAAACGTCCAATTATCGGCCAAAAAAAATCAGCAGCATATATCGGCCATCGCCTGACCCTTGACTTGAAAAACCCATATCGGTCGACCTCTAGTAACAGTACATTCTGTCCAATTCATCCATCGAGTTAAGTCACACACCCACTTGAGGGGGCACTCCGGCAGACGTGAGGATGGGGATGTTCTTTCCGCTATAACATCCACTGCAGAAGTACATCTCGCTCCTGTTCACAGGGCTTACTTCAATGATGAAGCAGGGCTGGTTGTCTGGACAAGAAGTTGTCCTGCTGCTGGGTCTCGGTGCCGTTTTTCCACCTAAGGTTGAAGGTGGAAATGTGTTCCAACTTGGTCCCTGGGACTGCAGCATAGCCAAACATCGCGAGCAGCGTCGGCCACACCCACCACCAGAACCATCACACCGTCCTATACACATAAAGAAGAACTAAAACATAGAGTGTTGTGACAATCTATGCGTTAATGTTTGGCAGCATAGGTGATTCATTAAAATTATACCGAAGAATGGAAAATGTGATATTTAGAATATTTTTTGCCATTTAGTAGCTAATTTAAGCACTTACCCAATGCCTCAATTTGTTTTAGGTCAGTAATGTCTGAGCCAAAAGAATGAATGTATGAATTTAATACAATTCACCCACTCCCACCCACACACAAATCTGAAATTCAATTTAAGACACTTCTTAAACATTAGTGCATTAACAAAAAAGGAAAATCTTAAGAGATTCAGTAGGATTTTCTATGTTAGACTTAAGCTAATAGTTCAATAGTTTTTACATATTTCAATATACCAATTTGACTTTAATGTTGAAACAGATGCTAAAACATGGAATAATTTCATAACTAGAGAAACATGTTATTCACAAACACTAGCAAAGGTAGCTTATAGTTAAGCTTACTTAAGTCAGCAAGTCAGGCTACAGTGTGTAAGAATAGTCGTAAACGATAATTTGTCTCAGTCTTACATGACAGAATAAGTAAACAGAAAATATAAAATGGCTGAAACAGCGTCATTAACGCCAGCTACAGTAGAGGCGCAGAAAAGGTGTCATGACTGAAGTATTCCCAAACTCTGGAAGACCGTATGCGAGCCTTTTTTGCCGCGTGTTTCTCCAGAGGCTCCGGAGCTCCGCTGGTTGACACAGCCATGTTGGTTCATGTGCAGGGGGACGAGCGGCAAATTTCTTTTTTGCAGGGTGGTAGGTGATGTCTCATTAATATTTATTAATTTACTTACAAAATGGTGCGGCACTGCATCCAAGCCTGCGGCACTCAGAGTCACAAATACAGTGGAAACCATTTGTAGTAATTACGTCTGTCTGGCTGATTTCCAACTAATTGATATTTGTATATTTATTACATGAATATAAGGTAATATAAGGTAATAGAAGAGGTATTTAATGGTTTTCCATCTGAGGAATTTGCAAAAAACTGCAGTGCATGATGGGTCGGACCTAAAGGCTGCCTTAACGTCCTCATCTGTATGACGACATACATCAAGACTAGGAAGGTGCATAATGTTCATGTCTGGTTGCGTTTGTTGGTCCAGAAAGTAATTCAATTTCGCCATGTAGGTTACGTTCTTAAAAACTGCTTGGATATAGCCCGATTATATGCTGTGGGCCTTTTAATTTCTTTGTTTACCAGGTAGGCTACCTTCTTTAAACTGCGTTTTGTTAGACTACATATTTAGGGAGGTCTTTATAAATTTATAGTAGTCTTCATAAATATGTACATAGTTTAGCCTAACCCAGCCACTTAAGGGAGAAAGCCAGCTCAACTAGGTGTCGGTCCCAAGCCCGGATTAATGGGGAGGGTTGGCGTCAAGAAATAAAGAGACTGTATCTTCACTGCATGACTGATGTCAAAATGTGTGAAATATGTGGTTGTATTAATAAATGCATTAAAGTAGGTTAATGATTCTGTGCTGTCTAAATTGTATAGAAAATTTCTACGTATAGCCAAACAAATCTCCTCCTGTTTGAAAAGGCATAGAAAAAGCAATTTAGCCACTAAAACTTTACAGTTTTTGTGAGGGACAGTCGAATTCTCTCGTTTCTCTCGTCAAGTTTTTTTGTGATCCTGCACCTACACTTTGCCGGCCCCAGGAGGATGGGCTCCCCCTTTGAGTTTGGTCCCTCCCAAGGTTTCTTCCTTCTTGGGAGTTTTTCCATGCTATCGGCGCCTATGGCTTACTCACTGGGGGCTTTGGGTGGGCATGATATAAAGCAAAGCATTTTCCCTCCCAGTTTCCTCCTCTGGTCCACATTGCAGGACCATCAGCCATCAGAAACAGCCAGACGGTCTCCTTCAGCTTCTTTAGTGTCCTTGGAAGCCAAGGCAGTTTTAGGTCTGAGAAGAGGTTTATCAGAAGGACACATATTACGTCGTTTGTCCTGAAATGTAACATGGGGAGGAAAAGTTAAGCGGTTTAGTCAGATTGGAGTCGTTTATTCAGCAGTGGCAGCGCCAGTGACTTAATGCTACAGGTGCTATAGGGGAGTGAGATTATTTAGACCGGGTGCTTTAGCTTTTCAGCTTATGTAGATGGTGTATAGAAGCACACAGCACGATAAGCTACAGCATGGATAAAATAGGATAAAATATGAAATTCTAACGTCTAGCTCACAGAGCCTCTATGTGTACTTTGAAGAAAAAATACACTACAAGTATGCTGTAAAAACCGCAAAAATGTCTTACACAATATACAGATTTTACAGATAGTTAAAGAAAAAATGAAACCAATATTTTGGGGGTGCTGTGGGGGTACTATGGTCATTGGAGGAGGAGCTAGAGCCCCCCCCCCCAAGCTTTTCCTTGGTGCTGCCACTGTTGTTCAGATTAAAAGTAACATTGTCATTAATAAACAGTACTCTGATCAAATTTTTGCATGTACAAACACAATCAAAGTTTAACCACATGTTTAGACACAATTCACACACCTGTTACATTTCCATAATGCTAAGACTCTCTACACTTACTTCATCCACTTTCTTGTTTGGTACACAGTCATTTGATGGATGTGTAAGATCATTACCAGACCGTCTGCTGCAAACTCTACAGTTAATGAATGGCTGCAAAAACACACAGACACACAAAAACAGTATTTAAAGAGTGGTGGGCAATAAATACAGTGAGAGAAGGTGTAGTAAAGATATATCTAATGATTTAAGGCAGAGCTGCTGGAGTGCAGGGTTTAATGACACAGAACAATTTTAGAGGAAAGAGCTTCCAAAGCAGGGTCACCATAAGGCTATATTATACAAAGCAAGTTCATCTAAAAGTATGAACAACAAATCCCGTTTAACTGAACACTGCTCTGTATTAAAATACTGTCCTCCGATCAAGCTAAGTGGTCCTGTAGTTCACTATTTAAAGAGGTAAATTTAAAGGGTAATTCACACTGCACATCTACCCTGCTCTGACCAGGTTTAATTACTGGCTTTCTAATTAAAACAAGAGTTAAGTCCTGCCCTTTCACCACAAAACACCACACTGCCATTTAAGGCTGATTTCAACAATGAGTTTTAGTTAACCTGGCTCGATTGAGTTAACTCTGGGTATGTAAAACCCGCTTTGTAGTACAGCCCACAGGTCTTTAAATAAGGCCAGCTAGGGTTCATAGCTCGAAGCATAATCTACAGGTCACCCCTCAGATGATTAGCATTTGCTTCTGCCTGGTAATCCAGCCTTTAAGCCTGTAAACCTACTAAAATTTGAGAATAAGGTGAAGGAACTGGCTCTTTGAGGCCACCTATGTATTTGTTACTTTATTGTTGGCTAACTTTCCCCCGCAGGGCATCAAAAAAGTTAACATGAACCTAAATTAATTTGCTAACTGATATGTCCAATGCTCACAGTCACAGTGACTCTTTACTTACCCTCTTGTCCATGAAAATACAGTCAGCCCGATGGTCTGTTGCAGTTGACTTTGGACATTTTGTTGCTCTCAAGAGAATCTCAATGTCAATGTATTCACTGCTGATCTAAATCACATAAACACGTTATATACAAAATTGCCTACAACTGTTTTAAAGGCAATATAACAAACAATAATCACCCAAAAAATGGCAAACTGTCACAGACTTGACTGCAGCAGATTCAGAGAGAAACTGTGAGAAGGTAAAATTGACCAGGGCTGAGATATACAACCATCACTTTCATTGTGAAGAGACATTAAGCATCATATGCATTGAAATTAAAACATCAAAATCAATGTGATACTCATTAGTTCAGCTTGCAGATGATGAAAGTTTCACACTTTTGTAAACACTTTCTCAGCAGTTACCTTCGGACGGCCCTGGATGTTATAGAAATTCATGTGCTGACGGGTTCCTTGATGAGCATTTTCGACTGCGAGTTTAATGGCCGTCTTGTGAGTGCAGGGAGACTGTGGTAATCTTGCTGGGCCTCTGTGGAGATAAGCAGAGCTCCATAAGCCAAAACCAGAAGCAGCAGGCGGGTCATCTTCCTCTCAGCTTTGAAGGGAGAAGCAGGACTGAGGACACTGATCTGTGGTCCCCTTATCCAGCACGTCCAGGGGCGTGTCCTTCACTCGAAACAAACAGACCTTTGAACAACATTGGAAAACTCTTCAGGATGAATTGAGGCAGGTGGTCAAGTGGGTTTATTGTTATTTCAGCAATATACACAGTACACAGTGAAAGGAAACATTGTTCCTCCTGGACCACGGTGCAACACAAAGAAGAAAAACAGAAACAACACAAGATGACACAAGTGCGGGCAAGATAGAACTATACAGAGTGAAAGGAGCACAAACAGAGGGAGAAAGTGCAAGATAAACACAAGAGCAACAATACAATACTACAGGACAAGACAGCGCAGTCAAGAACACAGAGTGCAGCCAGAGCTAACCTGAATAGGGGCATCAAGGTTGCCAGGCAGGCAGAGAAACAGAAAATAGAGGTCTACTTCACATACAACAACCCACAGTGGGTGTGGCAGGGAATACAACACATTACAAACTTCAAAGGCAACAACACCGTCACTGTTAACAGCAACGCCCTTTTAGCAAAGGAGCTAAACAGCTTCTTTGCTCGTCTGGAGGAACACAGAGCAGACATAGCCACACTGCCCCCTCCCCCAATCTCCAGCACTCACAGACTCCCTCTGCAGGAACACCACGCGAGAAGGCACATTGCATCTCTAGGTGTGTGGAGTTTAAGACAAGGCAAGTGATGCTACGATAATATAATTCCTTGGTAAGACCCCACCTAGAATATTGTGTGCGGGTTTGGTTACCATACCTTAAGAAGGACATTGCTGCCTTGGAAAAGGTGCAACGTAGGGCAACGAGAATGATTCCTGGTCTTAGAGGAATGTCTAATGAGGAGAGGTTAGCTGAGCTGAATCTGTTTAGCCTCGAGCAAAGGAGACTAAGGGGGGACATAATCCAGGTGTTTAAGATTCTAACAGGTCTGGATGCTGTTCAGCCAAATGGCTATTTCAATGTTAGTTTAAATACCAGAACTCGTGGCCATAAGTGGAAATTAGCTGGAGAACATTTTAAAACGAATTTGATGAAGCATTTCTGTACACAGCGTGTAGTTAGAGTATGGAATAGTCTTCCTGTTATTGTAACACAAGCTAAAACCCTGGGTTCTTTTAAATCAGAGCTAGATAAGATTTTTGAGCTATTAGCTAAGTTCTCCTCAAAGGAGCTTGATGGGCCGAATGGCCTCCTCTCATTTGTAAATCTCTTTGGTTCTTATGAGTCAGCTTACAGAGATGAGGTCCAGAAACTGATAGGTTGGAGTTCAGCAAACAATTTGGCACTAAACAGCACAAAGACAAAGGAATCACTGACTTCAGGAAGGATGGAGGCGACACTGGCCTGCCTAGATGGATGGATGGATGTTTTTATTGACATTGTAAGTACAATGAGATTTAGTTTGGAACGCGCCAGCAGCTACACAGTATATTTACAATTATATAGATTGTGAGGCATAAAATAAGGTGTGAGTAATATAACATAACGACATAATATAAGTAATCATTAATTAATCATTACAGATGGTATGAGGTGTGAACCGCTAGGCTGCTATGGCATGTTTGGTATCAAACCGATGGAAAATCACTCCAGTTTCCAAATCTGGTCAGTGGTTACCACGAAAGTGAATATATCAAAAGTTACACCAGCCTAACGAAAATCATCAATACAAGGGAAATCACTCTGGTCATAAATCTCAAAAGGACTGATACAGACCCCCTTCCGAAAGCCCGCCAAATGGATGGTCAGCCATTGGTCCAGGAGTCGAATTCCTGGTCACTCCTATTCACGAACTTTACACTATAAAACCTGGCACCTCAGAACAAAGCCAGGAGAGGAGAAACAGAAGGGAGGAGAAAACAAAAGACCATCAGCACGAAGAGAGGCAGAGAACATCAGCCCAAGAGAAGAGAAGCCCACAAGAAGCCCTCCTGAAGCCTATCAGTGAAGACCCAGCTGGACAGAGAACTGCAACCAAGCCCAAGCTTCACCAGGAGAGGGAATCAGAGGGGCTCCACTCCAACAACCGCTGCAAACACCGCGCCTCCCTGAGTGCCATCACCCATCAGCTCATCAGCCTCCGCAACCAACTGCCAAGACCCCCCCCCCCCCACTCTGCAACCAAGTAAACAAACTTCCTTTCATTTATAACAACCTAAACTCCTATTCACCTGCTATATTACTTTAGGACAGTATTTCCACAAATTGCTTGCTTTGCAGAACAGTATTTTCCCTTTTAAGGTTACTCATTTTAAATCTGGTCATTGCATTTTCATGATTACATTGTTTGTGTCCACTCCGTTATTTCGTGTTTATTGTTTGTTAGGTGTAATGTCTGTCTTATGTTAGTTATAGGAATAAATGCATGTCTTTTACACAACTTCAGCCTCCGTTCATTGAGTGCTCACAAGAATCCCTGCCTGTGCGATCTACGCTCTGAAACCTCAAATTCGCCTGAAATATCGCGAGACTCTCTCTCATTGGCCGTGAGGGGAGCTTCGCTACCGATCGTTTACATTACCTGGTGACGCAGCTCGTTGGACAAGCCTTCTATTCTAACCCAGGTTATTACGTGATACTGGTTATTAATGAGTTCCATTTAAGTCACACATTAACAGACTCACGGTGTTTCGCAATTGAGTTTGAGCCGACCATTCAGCATAAAAATTGGTTAATAATCACAAGGCACAAGGTTTAAACTTATTCTGAGCACACAATTTAAACTTTTTATGACCGAACGTGCAGTGAAGAAGCGCTACTGTCAACTGGTTGCAAAAGTCGCACTCATGGCAATCTGAAGGCATTTAAGCGGGATCATATGGGCTTATTATAGTTATTTTTATTTCTATTATTAGTAGTTATATTATTTTGTTTTATTTTCGGTTATTTCATTGTAGTTCTTTCGTATTAAACTGCAGTAAACTTTAACCCTATGTCTGACGAGATTCTCAGATGTAGCGCTTTGTTTCCAGGTTCAATTCGGACGAGTGTCTCCGTTTCTATATATCCTGGGAGAGATCTCTCTATTAGCGAACGGGAATACTTGTTATGAGGTTCTAACCTAAATTATGTTGCGCTTGGACATAAGACCGATAGCTTAGTTACCTATCAGGATCATACTCGTATGTGTGTGCCTGCTTTAGACAAAGCAAGTTTAACACAACTTTGCGCTGTGAGCCAAGTGTGTGTCATTTAGAAATTGGGAGTCTCCTGTGCTTGAGACCCGCCGTGGTTAAGCACCATTTGCGACGAAATATAGTGCACTCACAATTTAAATCTGTCGCCGTAACGCGTGCGCCGTCTCGCTTCAGTAATTGTTTTAAGGGGTGATGACGAAGATGACGAATTTACTTTCCTGAAGAGGAGCAGGATGGGTCACGCGTTCTGTAAGATTTGTCTCCCACGGGGAAGGAACGATGTCAGTCGGCATGAAAAATCCAAGTCATTAGTGAATGACAGAGCCGCATGAGTGAACATGAAAAATTAATAGAAAATAAATGACAAATGGTTATTTTATATTTTATATATTTTATATATTTATATTTATATTATATTTTATATAATTTATATTATTTTATATTTCCTGTCTTAAAATGTAAGGGATACACATGGTCATTTCCGTTGTTTCCTGTTTCCTGCGAGAGTGATACTGACTGCTAGCGCGCGAACTTTGAAACCATAGATATCACCTAAATAATAATTCGAGTTAAGTCATTGGGAAAAAGCTTCGCAAGATTAATAATCCTCCAAAATAAATAAATAAAATTTCCCAGACCCCGACGGATTAATCACCTACGCAAGTACCGACCCACGATCTTCGTTCAATTAAGAAGGTGCTTCCAGCCTTACAGCCTCAGTTTACGTAAGTACAACGCCATGTCTACTGTTCCGTGTTCTGAGTGTAATATGTTTAGCTATTCTTCTCCAGTCATTAGCGGTATTTATACATGTGAGAAGTGTCAGTTAGTCGCTAGACTGACGGAGAAGATTGTAGTGTTAGAGGGACGTATCCGGACGTTACATAACATTCAGGAGAATGAGAGTTTTATTGACTCAGTATTAGCGGCTCCGGATATGTCCGCGATAGCCAGTAAGTCTCCCCCTGCTCCGGCAGCAGAGCCTTCGCAGCAAGGCGAGTGGGTGACGACCCGGCGGCATAGTCGCAAATCCAAACCAAACTTACACCGGCACCATTCGCCTATCCGCGTTTCCAACAGGTTCTCCCCACTCAGTGAAACTCCCACTGAGACGCCTGTTGAAAGTGCTCTAATAATTGGTGATTCTATTCTAAGAAACGTGAGAGTAGCGACTCCAGCGACCATTGTAAATTGTCTCCCGGGTGCCAGAGCGACCGACATCTCGGCAAATTTAAAAGTGCTGGCTAAAAGTAAACGTAAATACTCTCAGATAGTTATCCACGTCGGCACTAATGATGTCCGATTGAGGCAATCGGAGATCACAAAGGCAAATTTTAAAGAGGTGTGCAACATTGCGAAGAAGATGTGTGTGTCAGTAACGTGCTCTGTCCAGACTAAAAACTCAAGTCCAGACTAAAAACACACCTGTTTAGTTTAGCGTATAGGGACACTAGTTCTAGCCCTAGCTAACTCTTCACTCCCAGGCAGACCTGTAGTGTGAGGTGTAGAGCTGGGTGGGGATCGGTGCCATTGGCTTTGGATGAACTGGATTGTCAGTGCTGTCACTCTAGCTTTGCAATCTCTTGTGGAACTGGAGTGCTGACATTTCAGGGACTCCCCATGCCGGCATTCCCACTTGCCTCTCCCTCCTACTGATGCTGCCATAGCCATATCTGCCGGAGCTTGCAGATTGCACTTCATATTGTACTCACCTAGCTTTTAGCACTGCCAATAGCCTCCTCTACTATGCCTAATTGTACATTTTATTTCGCCTACTCCTCCTGGGGGTGATGCCTGGAGACCTCAATCTATCAAGATATCCAGCACACCCGACCACCACCAGTGACGTCCCTGCATCCAGCTCGCCGTTCTGATCTTCCATGTATGACCCGCTGCCTTACCTCTGGTTGCCTGGCAATTGGAAGAAGACTCGGCTTCGGCATTGGCTTATCTTCCTTGCTCTCCTCTCTCTATTTGACTATCCCTGCCGGCCCCTGGAGGATGGGCTTCCCCTTTGAGTCTGGTCCCTCTCAAGGTTTCTTCCTTCTAGGGAGTTTTTCCTTGCCACTGTCGCCTATGGCTTACTCACTGGGGGCTTTGGGTGAGGATACTGTAAAGCGCTTTGAGACAATGTAATGTTGTGATAATGCGCTATATAAAAATAAATTTGTTTGTTTGTTGTTGTTGATACTGGAGCCTGGTTGCGGTGGTGGGATGGCTCACGGCGGGTGCCGGAAAATTTCCTTTATTTTCAAATCCAAACCTTGACAGGTATGCTGCTGTTCCAAATCATGGGTGCATGTTACAAGTGCGGAACATATTTTAACTTAGTACTAACTTAGCATCATATTTGATCTGATTCGACTGAATATCCCAGGTTTCCATCTCTCATGCATCTGGTGTGACGTGTTTTCAGACTCTCAGGCTGGCGCAAAGAAATCTTACGGGAATTGAACGTCTCACTCCGGCCAGCTGACCAAAGTTGGTAACCTTGGTATTGTGTGTAGGAGATTCGGTATAACTATAATTTCGTTCTCCATTTACATGCCCGTAGTGTCTTTAAGTGTTATGTAGTTTTGCCTGAAACGCAAAAATAAAACAAAGCAATTAAAGCCGTAAGTGGCTCAAATTGTGCTGTAGCGATTGAAGAACTTTTGTCGGAAGTTGGATTCGAACCCACGCCTTACTTGGGAGAACAGAATACCAGAATAGAGTAGGTTAAGTCCAGCCTTGGCTTCCAAGCTGACGTTTTTCTACATATGTGCTTGTGTATCATGGACAGTAAGAGGGGGCAGGCAAGGAGAGAATTTCTCTCTTTGGGGATCAATAGAGTGTTGTTATTATAACGTCTAAAAAGTATGATGGTCTGTCGATAAATCAATAAGAAAATAAATGAAGTCGTTTTCGCGAACACGCTGGAAAAGCCAGGGGCCGGACCGACTGTAGGGGGCGTGGCCAGAGACAGCCATCTCAGGCTGTCAAGTCTCCCGTTTTGGCCGGGAAACTACCGTATTTTACTTCTCTTTCCCGCCGTCCTCCCGTATTAGTATTTTCCCGTAAATCTCCCTTATATTATATAGTTGCTGGATAGTGTAGTGGTAAGATCGCCGCCTTTCACACGGGAGACCGGGGTTCGAATCCCGGTTGTGGCCAAAAATATATTTTATATATTTTATATATTTTATATATTTTATATATTTATATTTATATTATATTTTATATAATATATATATCATCATCCCCACATTCCGAGATTGGGTACCAAGCCCCATATATATTAGTAGGCTGAATACAAGAGCAGCTGACCTGAGAAATAAGAAATAAGCTAAGCTGGAAACAGATCAGCTGATCTACACCACAGCAACAGTGATCCTTGAGCTGGAGCCGGACCGTCTTTGAAGACTCCGTAAATCTCCGTATAATAATATATATCTACGGGAACGAGAAAGCAGAGAACAAGAACAAGATTTGTAAATGTAAGATTTGAAGGACCCGGCATGAAAAATAGAATAGTTCTCGTCATTAGTGAACATGTGTCTCGTCATTGTGTATCATGGACAGTAAGAGGGGGATCAATAGAGTGTTGTTATTATAACGTCTAAAAAGTATGATGGTCTGTCGATAAATCAATCAGATAAATAATGAAGTCGTTTTCGCGAACACGCTGGAAAAGCCAGGGGCCGGACCGACTGTAGGGGGCGTGGCCAGAGACAGCCATCTCAGGCTGTCAAGTCTCCCGTTTTGGCCGGGAAACTACCGTATTTTACTTCTCTTTCCCGCCGTCCTCCCGTATTAGTATTTTCCCGTAAATCTCCCTTATATTATATAGTTGCTGGATAGTGTAGTGGTAAGATCGCCGCCTTTCACACGGGAGACCGGGGTTCGAATCCCGGTTGTGGCCAAAAATATATTTTATATATTTTATATATTTTATATATTTTATATATTTTATATATTTATATTTATATTATATTTTATATAATATATATATCATCATCCCCACATTCCGAGATTGGGTACCAAGCCCCATATATATTAGTAGGCTGAATACAAGAGCAGCTGACCTGAGAAATAAGAAATAAGCTAAGCTGGAAACCTGGACCCTCCGACCAAGAATGCGTGAAGTACCCTCAGAAGGTCTACTAGAAGATGTACGTAGAAGACTACTACAGATCAGCTGATCTACACCACAGCAACAGTGATCCTTGAGCTGGAGCCGGACCGTCTTTGAAGACTCCGTAAATCTCCGTATAATAATATATATCTACGGGAACGAGAAAGGAGAAAGCAGAGAACAAGAACAAGATTTGTAAATGTAAGATTTGAAGGACCCCCGGCATGAAAAATAGAATAGTTCTCGTCATTAGTGAACATGTGTCTCGTCATTGTGTATCATGGACAGTAAGAGGGGGATCAATAGAGTGTTGTTATTATAACGTCTAAAAAGTATGATGGTCTGTCGATAAATAATGAAGTCGTTTTCGCGAACACGCTGGAAAAGCCAGGGTGTAGGGGGCGTGGCCAGAGACAGCCTGCTGACCATCTCAGGCTGTCAAGTCTCCCGTTTTGGCCGGGAAACCGTATTTTACTTCTCTTTCCCGCCGTCCTCCCGTATTAGTATTTTCCCGTAAATCTCCCTTATATTATATAGTTGCTGGATAGTGTAGTGGTAAGATCGCCGCCTTTCACACGGGAGACCGGGGTTCGAATCCCGGTTGTGGCCAAAAATATATTTTATATATTTTATATATTTATATTTATATTATATTTTATATAATTTATATTATTTTATATTTCCTGTCTTAAAATGTAAGGGATACTGGAGCCTGGTTGCGGTGGTGGGATGGCTCACGGCGGGTGCCGGAAAATTTCCTTTATTTTCAAATCCAAACCTTGACAGGTATGCTGCTGTTCCAAATCATGGGTGCATGTTACAAGTGCGGAACATATTTTAACTTAGTACTAACTTAGCATCATATTTGATCTGATTCGACTGAATATCCCAGGTTTCCATCTCTCATGCATCTGGTGTGACGTGTTTTCAGACTCTCAGGCTGGCGCCTGAGAAACGTCTCACTCCGGCCAGCTGACCAAAGTTGGTAACCTTGGTATTGTGTGTAGGAGATTCGGTATAACTATAATTTCGTTCTCCATTTGCATGCCCGAAGTGTCTTTAAGTGTTATGTAGTTTTGCCTGAAACGCAAAAATAAAACAAAGCAATTAAAGCCGATCAGTGGCTCAAATTGTGCTGTAGCGATTGAAGAACTTTTGTCGGAAGTTGGATTCGAACTTGGGATGCCTTACTTGGGAGAACAGAATACCAGAATAGAGTAGGTTAAGTCCAGCCTTGGCTTCCAAGCTGACGTTTTTCTACATATGTGCTTGTGTATCATGGACAGTAAGAGGGGGCAGGCAAGGAGAGAATTTCTCTCTTTGGGGATCAATAGAGTGTTGTTATTATAACGTCTAAAAAGTATGATGGTCTGTCGATAAATCAATAACAATATCAATGAAGTCAATGTTTATCTAAAGGAATCAGAATTCAGGAAAAGCCAGGGGCCGGACCGAGTGTAGGGGGCGTGGCCAGAGACAGCCTGCTGACTGTTCCAAATCATGGGTGCATGTTACAAGTCCGGAACATATTTTAACTTAGTACTAACTTAGCATCATATTTGATCTGATTCGACTGAATATCCCAGGTTTCCATCTCTCATGCATCTGGTGTGACGTGTTTTCAGACTCTCAGGCTGGCGCAAAGAAATCTTACGGGAATTGAACGTCTCACTCCGGTCAGCTGACCAAAGTTGGTAACCTTGGTATTGTGTGTAGGAGATTCGGTATAACTATAATTTCGTTCTCCATTTACATGCCCGTAGTGTCTTTAACCGGCTGCACAAACTGGATCCGCCTCCATTACGACACAACTTTGCCCTTATTGGCTTAAGAATTTAGTCACATACATGACGTATATCTGCTATTTCTCCCGAGAAGCAGGTAAAGCAGTGGTAACTGCTTTGTAGTTAATTTACCTGGTAAAATTAAGTTTAAATAAATGATATAAATACTGTAATAGTACTCGTGAGCTTTGTTTATTTGTTATTAGTTATTGTAATGTTGCGCTGCTTTATTTGTTTAATCGTCTAGTCTGTGGAGACATTCAAGTTAATCAAATAAGAATTGCACTGTACACTGTACATGACCATAAAAACTTTGTATCCTTGAAATAAATGTTTTTGATCTTTTCCTTGGCAGTTATCTTTTTACACAGGGCCTCTATGTACATGATAGTTTTTTTTTTCACGACTAACAGTATGGATCAGGAGTTGGTTATTGTAAAAGAAGTAATGTGCATGCAGGTGATATTTGTATAGATTTATCCACACCCTTGTAGCAGTGCTGCCATTGCAGTCAGATCTCGCAAACTAGGAGTATTAGTTGTCTTTATTTCTCTTTATTTCTTGACGCCAACCCTCTCCATTAATCCGGGCTTGGGACTGGCACCTACCTGAGCTGGCTTGCTCCCTTAAGTGGCTGGGTTAGGCTAAACTATATATATATATTTACCAAGACTACAATAAAACATCTCGAAATGTGTAGTCTAGCAAAACGCAGTTTAAAGAAGGTAGCCTACCTGGCGAAATTGCAAACAAATTAAGGGCGTTAGGCAGCCTTTAGATCCTACCCATCATGCACTGCAGTTTTTTGCTAATTCCTCAAATGGAAAACTGTCCATCCATCCATCCATCCATTTTCCAAACCGCTTATCCTACTGGATCGCGGGGGGTCTGGAGCCTATCCCGGAAGCAATGGGCACGAGACAGGGAACAACTCAGGATGGCGGGCCAGCCCATCGCAGGGCACACTCACACACTATTCACTCACGCATACACTCCTATGGGCAATTTAGCAACTCCAATTAGCCTCAGCATGTTTTTGGACTGTTGGGGAAACCAGAGTACCCGGAGGAAACCCCACGATGACATGGGTAGAACATGCAAACTCCACACACATGTGACCCAGGTGGAGACTCGAACCCGGGCCCTAGAGGTGTGAGGCAACAGTGCTAACCACTGCACCACCATGCTGCCCCCTAAATGGAAAACCATTAAATACAAAAGGAAAACAAAAGTGCTGTAAGACTGTATACTTATGTGTATGTTAGTAAAGGCTGTAGCTGACACAACGGACCCCACTAATTAGAAAGGGGTAATTGTACACATGTGGCATCCAGTATGTTCTTCTATAACAGTTTTTAAAAAAAAAAAAAAACTCACATTACACAAATTGGCACTATCAAAACGAGGATTATGGGGAAAATGGGGACTGTGATGGAGATTACATACACGTAGGCATGGTATTTAGTTTTTTTTAATCTGGTCACCTTCCAGAGTAATTGTAAACTAAAACCATCTTCACCCTATTTGATTCTTTATAAATGGACAATCAGTCGTGCAGTAAATGGGGGTATAGAGAGACACAGAGCTTGTCTAACAAGAAACCCTGGGAAGCTAACATTAATAGGGTGGGTATGGATAGCAAAACCATTGATACAGATTACAGATTTATATCTCACCTGAACCCTGGCGGGCTCCGTGCCAATAGGGGTTGGGATTAGGGTTAGTTAACTTAAGTAGTAATATTGATGTGTATATTCTCCTATTCTCCAGTCAGTGAATCGTGAAACGTAATGTTAATATGTTTCTATACCTATATGTTCTGCTTAAAAACCCATAAAGGCAAGCACAGTGTTTAGACATTCTGTTACTTAGACTAGTAAACACTAAGATCCTTCAGCTTTCAATTAACCTGACACAACAGTCTAAACAACAAATGTGTGCCATGTCATTTGTCATCTTTACATCTTGTATCCTTTATATGGTAATTGGATTTTCAAGGTGGAATTGCAGGTCGATCATTTTAAGGATCTAGATGTAAACCTCCCTGGTGTTGCTTTAATATTTTTTTTGCACAATTTGCTTCACACACTTCCTCCAGCAGAGAAGCTTACAATACTACACCCCACCAAATGACTGGATGATGCCTTTTTATTTAAGGTCTGGCTGTGAGCCTCGATTACCGATACACTATCTTCAGGCTCCTGCCGGGATCAGTCAGTATGGTGGACCTTTGGAGGAATGGGTACAAAACCATCAGGAAAGTTTGCAGGTGCTTCAAGAGTATGTGAAGGCTTAGTTGGAGGAACAAGCCACACCACGAAATCGGAAACACAATGAGTTGGTTAATGATTAGGGGTTTGATGAAGGTCAGCTGGTGTGTTTGCGGAACCATGTTCGAGGTAAAATACAGGATCATTGGGATGCCTGTTTGTATATGGTAGTTCGGTGTCCCCAAGATCAGGGTGCAGTTTACTCTGCAACTCCAATGGAGGGGGACGGGGTTGTCCGTCAAGTTCACCGAACAGAGTTGCGTCCAGTACCACAGGGGGTTGTTATGTCAGGGGAAGATGTTCTGGTAATGTCTCCTGAGTCTGGGTTGCCCACAGGGGCAACAGAAATGGAATCGGATGAGGACTCTGTGATTTTACGGGGACAGGGCTGGTGGGAGGGGTCGCAATAGAGCATCCACAAGTAGGCCTCGTATAATGGAGGAGGTTATGTCCCCCCCGAGGTGTAGAGACCAGTTAAACGTTCGGTGAGGTCCACCACTGGTCATCATACCAACCCTTATAAGTTACCACGGTCAGTGAATGATCGTTCGGTTGGGGAGGAAGACCAGTGGTTTGGGGATAGAATTCTTAGCTGTGATCGTTGGGTCATCAATTTCATTTTGGGGGATGGATTGTAGCCAGGCAATTATAGGCAGGTATAGGAACTGCAGTTCGGACTGGAGGCATAGCCGGGGCGAGATGGCTGTGCATGTTCCGATGGTAGGGCATATTGGCAAAGGAGCAGGCACGGGAAAGACAGGCAGGGTCCTGATAGATTTGGTGGAGCATCGGCGGGCATATTGAATTTGCAGTGTAGCAGCCTTTCTGTTTGCTTGTTTCAGGGGTGAACAATCTTATCCGCAAAGGGCCGGTGTGTATGCAGGTTTTCGCTGCAACTCCCTAATTAGATTTCTAATTAGAGGACTGATTAGCTGAAGAGTCCTCATACCTGGTTTTGAAGAGCTGACCTAAAGGTTACCCCAAAAACCTGTTTTTTTTTTGTTTGAATGGGGCAGTGAGTCATGGGGTAAACTACTGTTCTTTAGGGGTTTTCAAGGTGGAATTACGGGTCGATAATTTTAAGGATCAGGTTGTAAACCTCCCTGGTGTTGCTTTAATATGTTTTATCTGAGGTTGTATCGTGTATTATCAAGCCAGCCGGCTTAGTGGCCTCGGGAGCGGGGTTTAGTGGGAGCAGCTGGCTAGTTTTATTTTCTTTTTTGTTTGTGTCTTTTTCTTTGTTGTATGTATATTTTGGGTTCATTATTAGGCAGGCTGGGCCTTTTGGCACCTGTAGTCTGGGTGCTGGATTGCCCATAGGGGTCTTTTTTATTGCTGTGATTTGCTGTGTCATTCACTAGTGTGATTTGTGCTGGATGTGTTTTTAAGGTTGTGCTGTGGCGTGTACCTGAGCAAACTTTGGGCAACCTGTTCTCTTGTTGGCTTTATTGACAAAGGGTGGATTAGTCTAATTACGGCCTGCTACAAATAGCTGCATATAACGTATAAAAAAAATCACCTTATGGGTGCTCCGTAGGGTAGCAAGATCTTGAGTTTTTTTTACAGTACTCGGGTACGTTTTAAAATTTTCGACCAATCAGCAAACATTATTCTGACAGCATAGCTGGGAAACCAATGAAAAGTGAGTGCAACGTTCTAGAACTTGACTTCGGGTTGACGCTCCCTATAAAAGAGCTGGGTACTGCTTCAAGGCGTTCAGTTGGCGCTACCTCCTGATAGAGTAGCACTGTACGGCTCTTGTTCCGTAAAACAACATCAAAAGGATGAAAAAAAAAACAATATTTAAAGAAGACGAAAAAAATCAATTTTTAAAGAAGACGAAAAAAACATCGTCTAAAAAAATAAGCCAAAAAAATAATATCCGAAGAAGGAAAAACATGCAAAGTAAAAAAAAACAAACAAAAATAAAAAACAATATCCAAAGAAGAAGGAAAAAAACATCCAAAGGGAGAAAAGAAGAACTGAAGGGCCAACGAGGTAGGAGGAAATACAAATTTCGTTTCAGCACCGTTGGAGTGCCAAGCCGTGAAAAGCATTTGGCCAGAAGACAAGGTAAGTGTTGTATCTGTTATTTTAAAACAGCGCTTTTCAAAATGCTGCTTTATAATCGTTTGAGATCGTTAGCCAGTGTGACAGCTGAAGGCTTTTTGAGTTTACCAACATAAAGTTTTATTTCTGTATTAGGACATTGTCAGGAACAATGATGTGTTCATCGCTATGATGTGGTCAAAAAGCGATGCATTGAATCTTAGAAACATTTGTGATTTTTCAAACGATGCTTTTCCTTTTATTTAATCAGTAAAATTTCCATCGGTTTTATATAGTGCCCCTTGAAATATGTCTTTAGCTCATTTTCCGGGCATTTTACTAGAATGCATCCTGAGAAATACACAAGCTCTGCTGCATTTCCGTGCCTCGATGTTTAGTGCCGAGTATAATTGTTGCAGTTGCCTTTTATATATTCCATGAGACCTGTTGGTACCAAGAGAAGTGTGAGACTGTCAGGGTGAATTTATCATACAATCGCACGCATAAATACCTGAGGGTTGCCAGTCCTTTTGCGTTGTTACAGGAGGACTAGAGCTGACGAGTGTGTTTCTACACACTATCAAGGGCATTGTAGTACAGTTTTCTCAGGTGGGAGAATGCTGCCGATCTCCTATTTGACAATACAGCCCTTGATATATTAGAATATTACAGAACTAGAAGCCTTTTGCAAGGAAGAATGTGAGAAAATCCCAAGTACAAGAACTGAAAGCCTTTCAGCTGGCTATAAGAAGCGCTTGTAAGCTGTGATATCTGGCAGAGGAGGTGTTACTAAGTACTGATTACGTAGGGTGCCCAAACTTTTGCAGAGTGCCATAATAATGTTTTTATTTTGTAATTTTGTTCAATTTATGGCATAAAAAGTAACTATTCATCAATGTTTGCTGAAAATATTGTGTATTTTTCCCCCAGTTCCTAAAGAGACTGTATTAACTGATATTGTTGCTTTTGTAATTGAAAAGATGTTATTTGTCAAGGGGTGCCAAACCTTTGCATAAGACTGTACACAGTGTGTGTATGTGTTTATGTGAGTGTGTGTCTGTGTGTGTGTGTATATATATATATATGTGTGTGTGTGTATATATTTCTGTATATGCATGTGTATATATATATTTATATATAGTTCACACACATTCAAACTTATTTGAATACACATTCAAAATTATTTTTATTATTATTATTTTCGTTTTTTTTTTTTTTTGTGTTTTAAAATTTTTTATTTTTGCAATGGAAATAAAAATAAAGCAGTCCTCCGTAGAGGAGGGGTGGTGGAGGGAATATATATATATATATACATATATATAAAATAATTGTCACACAACTGGGGTGACATGCCTTTCCTGCTCACCCAATTTTAGTGCACTTTAGTTATGCATAATGACCTTCTAGTCTCGATACACCCATATATATATATGTATATATATATATAGTTTTTTTTGTTTTTTTTTTTGCAATAGACAATAAAAATAACGCAGTTCTCCATAAAGGAGGGATGGTGGATGGAATATATATATACATATATATAAAATAATTGTCACACAACCTGGGTGACATGCCTTGCCTGCTCACCCAGTTTTAGTGCACCTTAGTTATTCATAATGACCATCTAGTCTCGATACACCCATAAATATATATGTATATATATATAGTTTTTTTTGTTTTTTTTTTTGCAATAGACAATAAAAATAACGCAGTTCTCCATAAAGGAGGGATGGTGGATGGAATATATATATACATATATATAAAATAATTGTCACACAACTTGGGTGACATGCCTTGCCTGCTCACCCAATTTTAGTGCAACTTAGTTATCCATAATGACCAACTAGTCTCGATACACCCATATATATATATATATATGTACATATATATATAGTTTTTTTATTAGCAATAGAAAAGAAAAATAACGCAGTTCTCCGTAAAGGAGGGATGGTGGATGGAATATATATATATATATATACATTTACATAAAATAATTGTCACACAACCTGGGTGACATGCCTTGCCTGCTCACCCAATTTTAGTGCACCTTAGTTATCCATACTGACCATCTAGTCTCGACACACCCATATATATATATATATATATATATATATATATATTTATATGTATATATATAGAAATTTTTTTTTTTTCTTGTGTTTTTTTTTCGCAATGGATATTAAAAATAAAGCAGTCCTCCGTAAAGGAGGGGTGGTGGAGGGAATATATATATACATATATATATAAAATAATTGTCACACAACCTGGGTGACATGCCTTGCCTGCTCACCCAATTTTAGTGCAACTTAGTTATCCATAATGACCAACTAGTCTCGATACACCCATATATATATATATATATATGTACATATATATAGTTTTTTTATTAGCAATAGAAAAGAAAAATAACGCAGTTCTCCGTAAAGGAGGGATGGTGGATGGAATATATATATATATATATATATATATATATATATATATATATATATATATATATATATATATATATATATATATATACATTTATATAAAATAATTGTCACACAACCTGGGTGACATGCCTTGCCTGCTCACCCAATTTTAGTGCACTTTAGTTATCCATACTGACCATCTAGTCTCGACACACCCATATATATATATATATATATATATATATATATATATATATATGTATATATATATAGATATTTTTTCTTTTTCTTGTGTTTTTTTTCGCAATGGATATTAAAAATAAAGCAGTCCTCCGTAAAGGAGGGGTGGTGGAGGGAATATATATATACATATATATATAAAATTATTGTCACACAACCTGGGTGACATGCCTTGCCTGCTCACCCAATTTTAGTGCAACTTAGTTATCCATAATGACCAACTAGTCTCGATACACCCATTGTTAGGTTGAAGAAACTGTTAGTAATCATTTGTTATCATTTCTGTATAATCAGCAATGAGTGTAAATATGTATATACATTATTTTGTTTTCCTTTACCTTCATACTTTAGATTATATTAGTTTACACGTATCCTGAGCACGTGTTTAAATAGTTGTCCACCTGAGTAAAACCAGAACTTCTTCTTACTCTCACAGTCTTTTCTTTGTTCTCACTCCAAGACCCCTGCCCCCCATTGACTATAAATAAAGGTGCCAAGGGGAACCACCCTTTGTAACACATTCCTTTGTAGCCTAGCATGCAGAGAGTGTGGTTACCCTTGTGCAAGTAAAACTCTAAGTGTGTTGTCTCGTAATTAATGGTGTGTACAGAGTTGGAGTGGAAAGCCTGTCGCTTTCTCCAACATATACTGTACTGTAGTTTGGTCCTGTGTGCAGAGTTGGAGTGGAAAGCCTGACGCTTTCTCCAACATATAATTTGGTCCTTCGAGCCGGATTCGAGGACACCTGACGACATCGCCAGCACGCCGAGAGGAGCGACACTGAAGCCTGCCGGCAGCCACTCGGAGACGGGTGCAGAAAAGACCTGTGACGTGAATTCGTCATCAGGCCGGTGGTTAGAACTGCGCTCGACGTCTGGTGATGTCTGACGGACCTCGGTGGCGGAACACAGGCACACAGGACAGGTGAGACAACAAAGGTTATTCAGCGAAATAACCGGGTCAATTGACGTGGGTTAGGCTTAGCCGTAATTAAGCAGAAAAGGGGTTAGGCTTAGCCGTAATTAAGCGAAATATGAACATGCATGTATTGTGTGAATGACTGGACTAAGACTATTAAAGAGGCTTAGAGTTGCTTCTGTCAGTCCATTTCTTATTTTGCCTGGTGGGAAAGAAGTACTGGTGATTGAAGGATCAAGGACGGGTTTCATCCCTGAAAACCGATACCGCTGCACGAACAGCGTGTAGTAGAAGGCCGTATTGGTGTCCTCCCATATATCTTGTACCAGTGAATTTCCACCCAGGACCTGTGTAGTGCGGAGACGGGAAAGAAAAAAAATGGGAAAGAATCAGAGTAAGAGGATTGAACTAGAGGGAGATGAGAAGTTTATGGAAGGATATAAACCAGGTTCAGGACAAATAAGTAATCAGAGGTGGAGAAAAAAACATGGGTTTGAAGGGAAACTCCACACTCCAGATATCTTAAAATTACAAGGAAATTTAAGACTAGAAATGTTACAAACCTTGAAGAAAGGAAAATTGGAGAAAAGGAAAAAAGAATATAAGTATTCAGATAATTGGTTGGAACAAAGTAAGTTAAGAGATGTACGTAGAAAGCAGAAAAAGGATGATAGAAAGGATAAATTAACTGCAGCCGCTCTAATCACTTTAGATGATGAGACGGTGGCCAAAATAAAACATAGAGAAAATAGACCACCAACACCACCACTATTGCCTGCCCCTATGCAACCCGTAGATAGAAGGGAAATAAAACAACCATCAGCTATGGGCACAATACCAAAGAAGCCATCAGCTCTTCCTTCTTCCCCCATTATAACTAGGAGTAGAGATCCTACGTTATACCCTGTGCGCGATCTAGCTACTGCTAAGATTCGATGGCATCCGCGAAATGAAGGCATTGATATTGATAGTGAAGAGGAAGAAATAGAATTACAATGCCCCCTAGTGGAGGTGGCAAACCCTAATAGAGAGCCAGATGGAGGACCTGAAACAATGTTAGTCTATAGACCATGGACAGCTGAAGATAGAACGGCAGCATTAAAAGGAATACCTCCTGTTGATGAAGGGGTACCAGAATTTTGGACAGCAATATTGGAACTACAGAGCAGTTTCCACCTGAATGGTAGAGAAATGTTCCAGTGTTTAAGACAGCTGTTCAATCATAAATGGGGAAGAGTAGCAGGAGACTTTACTGGTCATGGACCAGACAATCAACCACTTGCACATAATTCACAAGCTCTGCAACAGAGTATGGAGCAATTACATGGAAGGATAGAGACAGTGTTTATGAGACGAGCAGATTATGGCAGAATTGCACAATGCAAGCAAAAAGATGGAGAAGAGCCAGAGGATTTTATGGATAGGATGAGAGTGGTGTTTAGAGGGAATTCAGGAATTCCTTATAATGAGGAAAATGGAGGAGTTTATCAGCAACAGTTAAAACGTGCGTTCATCACAGGGCTAAAACCTGAACTGAAGAGATACATAGATAAACATTGGGTACATCAGAATACTGGTTCAGTACAGCAAGCCCTAGAATATGCCCAACACGCCCATACAGCACAAAAACAGAAATCAGACGCAGTGTTTGCTGCTAATGATACTGTTGCAATAATACATATGAATCCTCCGGGGAGGGGAGGGTTCAGAGGAAGGTCACGAGGCCGAGGAAGGGGGAGAGGTGCTTTTAGGAGCAATCAGCGAAATTTATTACAGCAAGATAACACTTGCTGGACATGCGGAAAACTTGGGCACTTAGCTAGGCAATGTAGAACCAAGTTTATAAACAACCCAAATTCCACAGAGAATCAATGACAATTAGCCTGTGAACTATCAAAAGAGCCAGATAAGCTGCAAAAACAGGATGAGACAGAAGAGATAGATTTGCAAGCAGTTTACCAGCTGCTAGCACTAAAACAACTTGAAGAACTACCAAAACGAAGGCTTATTATAAATGGGAAAATATATGAGTGCCTATGTGATACAGGAGCCTGTAGGACAGTGTTAACCACTAGCCCTCCAAGGGTCACCTTTTCTTCGTCCTCCATAAATATCCGAACTGCAGGAGGCCAAGCTGAAAGTCATCAATTGACAAATCCAGTTAGCATAAAAGATGAGGAAACAGAGTTAGAATGTCACGCCCAAGTGCTAATAAGCCCTTCATGTCCAGTCAATCTGTTAGGAAGGGATCTTATGATACAAATGGGTATTAGTGTGATTGCAACACCCACTGGCATGAAGGCTATAGTAGAAAAGCAAACTTTCGTGATACATGGCATGTCAGCTCCACAGTATTATTGGTCCCTAGATCTGGGGGGGACAGCACAGACACGTGAAATATTGAGAAAAACTAGAGAAAAGCAGTCCCCTAAACAAACCCAGTTCATGCCTGACGATGCCTTACACGTCACTATGTGGTACAAAGGCACCCTAGGACCAGATTATGCCTATGACAAAACGTTTCATGCCCTTCAAGACACTTGTATCACCTTACAACATATATATGTTAACTCCACTACTGGCTTTTCTGCTGCTTCAGTCATCTTATCTAATAAACAACAGGCTGTGTTCAGAGGGGAAACACCACACGTATCTCTATCAAAACCACCTCAGATGCAGTGGAGGGACGTAGAGATGTTCTTACGAGATTCCATGCACAGTTACAATAACTACCAACCCGTACCTGGCTCCTTTTGGAGCTATGACAAAAAACACAATGTGTGGCGGTTTCCTTTGGGATGGAGAGTTCAAACCACTCTCACCACACACTTGCAGGACCCAACCTGACAAATTTTTCCAACCCTGGAGGAGGGATCATGTCCAGATCTAGATCGCCTCCCGGAAGGGTTGTGGTCGTCCTCCCCCACTGATGTAGGACTGGTAAAGGGGTTTCCACCTTACAAAGTAATTGTGAAATCAGAACACCGTCCGGTAGTTAGACAATACCCGTTAAAACCTGAAGCAGAGAAAGGTATAGCCCCTGTAGTGCAGGATATGTTGGCATCAGGAATATTGCGAGAGGCTCCTGAGGCCACTTGCAATACTCCTATATTCCCCGTCCAGAAGGGACATACAGGGAAATGGCGCATGGTGCAGGATTTAAGACCAGTAAATGAAATAGTACAACATGCTGCACCAGATGTGCCTAATCCACACCTTTTGTTAAATTCCTTGTCCCCTGACAAGAAGTATTTTTCAGTAGTGGATCTGAGTAATGCCTTTTTCTCAGTACCACTACATCCTGATTCACAACACTTATTTGGTTTCACTTATAAAGGACATAAATACACATACACTAGACTCCCTCAAGGGTTTTCAGAAAGTCCACATGTATATACAATGGCACTACGCTATTCAATGAGTTCCTGTAAAATACCATCCCATAGTCAAGTGCTATTGTATGTAGATGATATATTAATTGCTTCAGATACAAAACAGCATTGCAAAGAAGCCACACTGTTAGTGTTACAGCATTTGTATGATACAGGACATAAAGCATCAAAACAAAAATTACAGTATTGCAGAGAGGAAGTTATATATCTTGGACATAAACTCTCCCAACAAGGTCGATCATTATTAGAAACTAGAAAACAGGCAATACAAGAGGCACCAAAGCCAAAGACTAAACAGCAAATGATGTCCTTCTTAGGACTTTGCAATTATTGCAGGGAATGGTTACCTGATTATGCTGCACTCGTTCAACCTTTACAAACCCTGATTTATGGGAAGGACATGGCACTGAAAGATAAAATTCAGTGGACAAAAGAAGGAGAATTGGCATTCACAAACTTAAAAATGATGTTACAAACTAATGTGACACTTGCTCTGCCAGATTATCAACAACCATTTATTCTATGTGTTGATGCAAATCAAGGGTATATGAAGGCAGTATTAACACAGCCATTCGGCGCAAAAGAGAGGCCATTGGCGTTCTATTCTAAACGATTAGATGCAGTGGCAGCTGGTTTTCCGCAGTGTTTGCAGGCATGTGCAGCTGCTGCAGAAGCAGTGAAATTATCAGCAGAATTAGTGTTGTGTCACCCACTCACTTTGAAGGTGCCACATTCAGTTTCTTTAGTTTTACTGCAGACGCCACTGCCATTCCTCACACATGTTAGACATCTGACCCTAGTCTCACTCCTGCTTTCACAGTCAAACATCACAATACAGCGATGTGGTCCTCTCAACCCTAGCACCCTTCTTCCGACAGCGGAAGATGGAGAGCCACATTCGTGCAAAGCAGTTGTGGAAGAACAAACCAAACCAAGAGCAGATATTTTACAGACCCCAATACCAGATTCAACAGTTGTTTTTGTAGATGGATCAGCATCAAAAAATGACATGGGGAAGAACAAGGTCGGATATGCTGTAGTTACATCTACTGAAGTGTTGGAGGCCAATGCACTTCCCCCTGCTTGTTCAGCACAAGCGGCTGAACTCTATGCTGTAATTAGGGCATGTGAGCTCTTCAAAAACAAGCCACTTACAATATACACTGATAGTCAATATGTGTTTGGAGCTGTTCATCACCATGCAAGAGTGTGGAAAAATAGAGGATTCAAGACATCGCAAGGAACATCTTTAACTCATACGAACCTATTACTCAGGTTGTTAGATGTTGTGCAATTACCAAATTGCCTTGCGATATGCAAATGTAAGGCACACCAAACTGATGCTTCCGCAATAGCTAAAGGAAACAGTTTTGCGGACATGACGGCAAAAAGTGCTGCACAAAAACAACCTGCCTTAAATGTTACAGATGTCTTGTTGATAGATAGTGATGTACTATGTGATGCACAGACTCATGCACCTAAAACAGAAATACAGAGCTGGATTAAGAGAGGAGCAATACAGCAAGGGAAAACTTATTATATGAATGACAAGCCCATCCTACCAAAAAATTTATACAAGACAGCTGCCTTAGTGAGCCATGGAAACACCCATGTCTCAACAGGAGGGATGGTACATATTATTCAACAATACTTTTATACTATAAATTTTTCTGATTATGCAAAACAATTTTGTCGAGCGTGCTTAATTTGCTGTAAACACAATGCACAAGGCAACATAAGGCCAAAACGTGGCCAGTTTCCCGCAGCTGAGTATCCATTTCAAATTGTACATATGGATTTCATTGAATTATCTTGGTCACAAGGGAAGAAGTGTTGCCTAGTCGTTATAGACACCTTTTCTAAGTGGGTAGAAATATACCCTGTAAAACACTGTGATGCAATGACCGTTGCAAAATGTTTGGTAGGCCATTATTTCCCTACCTATGGCATACCTCATATTATAAGATCGGACAATGGGACTCATTTTGTAAATCAGACCATGTCCCTTTGCTCACAAGCATTAGGGTTTACGATCAAAAATCATTGTGCTTATCACCCCCAGAGCGCAGGCTTGGTGGAAAGGACCAACGGCACCATTAAAACAAGGCTCAGAAAGACAGTGGAAGAGACAAAAAGACCGTGGCCAGAATGTTTGTCTCTAGTAAAATTATGGATGAGAATAACTCCCACTCCTGCAGGATTGACACCATTTGAAATAGTGTATGGTAGACCGTTTCCCTTAGCAACCGAAATGAGTGATATAGGAAAAGCAGACAGAGAAAATACGTTAGCCGATTGGATGCGTAAGCTATTATCATCACAACAAAAACATAACCCCAGTAGTCTGCCAGTAAATTCTGTTTCTGTTCAACAGGATAATCTGCAGCCAGGAGATTGGATCCTGGTCAAGGTCCTGTTGCGAAAGGATTGGAGCACGCCTCGGTGGGACGGACCTTATCAAGTCCTGCTCACAACACCAACAGCGGTGAAAATAGCAGAGCGACCTTCCTGGATACATAAGAGTCACTGTAAGCCCATCAAGCCCGTATCAGAGACCTCTGTACCTTCGGAGTAGCAGTGGAAGTCCGCTACAAAGGCGCAGCAATCAATAGGATACTGACGTCTCAACCCGGTGAAGAAAACAGCTGATCTGCACTCCATTTAGAATGGCTCTGATTGGGTGGGGATGTGGTAAGGTAACTCTCGGTGTAATTCTCTTTATGGGAATTGTTGGTCTGCTTCTGCACTCACCAGAGCAGGTGTTTCGCCCACCTAGATGGACACATGACGGCTCCCACCTGAGACCTATCTCCACAAATGAGACCCATCCTTTCCTACAAAACTACTGGTACCGTTATGTTTATGATTCAGCAAAGAAAGACAATTTAACTAATTGTTATGTCTGTACCCACATGCCATCTCATGCCGATGGATTAACTATATATGGGAAACCTATGAATAAGTCACAAGCAAAGTGTGCTGCCTCTTTTGCAGGTGTAGGCTATCAGCATGATAATATAAAAATAAATGATACAGATCCATATACTGCTGGTTTGGATAATGGCGTATGTGCACAGCAGTTTTGGATCGATTTTGCTATAAAAGTGTCAAATATATCCTTACCTTTATCTGTCCACCTGAACATGGACCCTAAAACATTTAATCACTCAATGTGTTATGACCAAATGAACGGCACCCATCATATGGGGAACACCACCAACTGTGCCCAAATACTAGTACACGGAGAAGGTGCCCCGGTAAACATAAGTGGATTTAGTAATGGCACCTACTGGGTGCAAGGAGTAGCTTGGTTATGTGGACCCCGCGCATATTTCGTTTTGCCCTATAACTGGTATGGTGTGTGCGCTCCAATCTTTGTGTCAGACCATACTTTCCTGGTGTCACTGTCATCTACACCAGCGAACCGCAGGCGCCGGTCCATCATAACTACAGCTTCTCTCCATCCTCATGACAGTGTCTGGGGTTCAGATGTTCCCCAGGAGTTCAAACATTGGTCTACAGACCAGAAAGTATTAATGTCTCTTTTTCCCTGGGTAGGAACAGCAAAGAATACGTTACGATTAGAAACTATTGATTATCGTTTGGGGCTGTTCATAAATAACTCCATCATAATAAATGAGCAACAGAATGGTGAGATAGATGCTATTAAACAGATGGTCATTCAGAATAGAATGGTTTTAGACATACTTACTGCTGCACAAGGTGGTGTGTGCGTGCTTTTAAATAATACCTGCTGTACATATATTCCCGATAATGTGCACTCACCCAACATGACTACAGCCTTGGACCGTCTGCGAGAACTTCAAAAGATCATGACCTTAGACCCTCATGCTGGCCCCTCATGGTTGGACTGGTTTCTTACTGGGTCCTGGTGGCAGTTACTGCTAAAGTTCTCACTCCCCATTCTTGTTACATTATTATTTGTATGTTGTTGTTTCATTTGTATTATACCCTGCCTCCGTTCCATGATACAACATACTTTTAGTTCTGTTTTTCTGCTATACACTGCAGAAGAACGAATGGATTTACTAACCTTGTCTAGCCCTCTTAATAATGATGATGATGTGATCTGAATGACGGTTGTGCTGAAAGTGTTTTTGCAATTTGTACAATACTGATGCTTCTGATCATACTGTCATGATAAACAGGAGGGACTGTTAGGTTGAAGAAACTGTTAGTAATCATTTGTTATCATTTCTGTATAATCAGCAATGAGTGTAAATATGTATATACATTATTTTGTTTTCCTTTACCTTCATACTTTAGATTATATTAGTTTACACGTATCCTGAGCACGTGTTTAAATAGTTGTCCACCTGAGTAAAACCAGAACTTCTTCTTACTCTCACAGTCTTTTCTTTGTTCTCACTCCAAGACCCCTGCCCCCCATTGACTATAAATAAAGGTGCCAAGGGGAACCACCCTTTGTAACACATTCCTTTGTAGCCTAGCATGCAGAGAGTGTGGTTACCCTTGTGCAAGTAAAACTCTAAGTGTGTTGTCTCGTAATTAATGGTGTGTACAGAGTTGGAGTGGAAAGCCTGTCGCTTTCTCCAACATATACTGTACTGTAGTTTGGTCCTGTGTGCAGAGTTGGAGTGGAAAGCCTGACGCTTTCTCCAACACCCATATATATATATATATATGTACATATATATAGTTTTTTTATTAGCAATAGAAAAGAAAAATAACGCAGTTCTCCGTAAAGGAGGGATGGTGGATGGAATATATATATATATATATATATATATATATATATATATATATATATATACATTTATATAAAATAATTGTCACACAACCTGGGTGAAATGCCTTGCCTGCTCACCCAATTTTAGTGAACTTTAGTTATCCATACTGACCATCTAGTCTCGACACACCCATATATATATATATATATATATATATATATATATATATATATATGTATATATATATAGATATTTTTTCTTTTTCTTGTGTTTTTTTTTCGCAATGGATATTAAAAATAAAGCAGTCCTCCGTAAAGGAGGGATGGTGGATGGAATATATATATAAAATAATTGTCACACAACCGGGGTGACATGCCTTGCCTGCTCACCCAATTTTAGTGCACCTTAGTTATTCATAATGACCATCTAGTCTCGATACACCCATAAATATATATGTATATATATATAGTTTTTTTATTAGCAATAGAAAAGAAAAATAACGCAGTTCTCCGTAAAGGAGGGATGGTGGATGGAATATATATATATATATATACATTTATATAAAATAATTGTCACACAACCTGGGTGACATGCCTTGCCTGCTCACCCAATTTTAGTGCACTTTAGTTATCCATAATGACCATCTAGTCTCGATACACCCATGAATATATATGTATATATATATATATATATATATATATATATATATATATATATATATATATAGTTTTTCTGTTTTTTTTTTGCAATAGACAATAAAAATAACGCAGTTCTCCGTAAAGGAGGGATGGTGGATGGAATATGTATATGCATATATATAAAATAATTGTCACACAACCTGGGTGACATGCCTTGCCTGCTCACCCAATTTTAGTGCACCTCAGTTATCCATACTGACCATCTAGTCTCGACACACCCATATATATATATATATATATATATATATATATATGTATATATATAGATATTTTTTCTTTTTCTTGTGTTTTTTTTTCGCAATGGATATTAAAAATAAAGCAGTCCTCCGTAAAGGAGGGGTGGTGGAGGGAATATATATATACATTTATATAAAATAATTGTCACACAACTGGGGAGACATGCCTTGCCTGCTCACCCAATTTTAGTGCACCTTAGTTATCCATAATGACCAACTAGTCTCGATACACCCATAAATATATATATATATATGTACATATATATAGTTTTTTTATTAGCAATAGAAAAGAAAAATAACGCAGTTCTCCGTAAAGGAGGGATGGTGGATGGAATATATACATACATATATATAAAATAATTGTCACACAACCTGGGTGACATGCCTTGCCTGCTCACCCAATTTTAGTGCAACTTAGTTATCCATAATGACCAACTAGTCTCGATACACCCATAAATATATATGTATATATATAGTTTTTTTTTTTTCGCAATGGACAATAAAAATAACGCAGTTCTCCGTAAAGGAGGGATGGTGGATGGAATATATATATAAAATAATTGTCACACAACCGGGGTGACATGCCTTGCCTGCTCACCCAATTTTAGTGCACCTTAGTTATTCATAATGACCATCTAGTCTCGATACACCCATAAATATATATGTATATATATGTATTGTTTTTTTTTTTTTTTTTTTTTGCAATAGACAATAAAAATAGTGCAGTTCTCCATAAAGGAGGGATGGTGGATGGAATATATATATACATATATATAAAATAATTGTCACACAACCTGGGTGACATGCCTTGCCTGCTCACCCAATTTTAGTGCAACTTAGTTATCCATAATGACCAACTAGTCTCGATACACCCATATATATATATATATATATATGTACATATATATAGTTTTTTTATTAGCAATAGAAAAGAAAAATAACACAGTTCTCCGTAAAGGAGGGATGGTGGATGGAATATATATATATATATATATATATATATATATATATATATATATATATATATATATATATATATATATATACATTTATATAAAATAATTGTCACACAACCTGGGTGACATGCCTTGCCTGCTCACCCAATTTTAGTGCACTTTAGTTATCCAGAATGACCATCTAGTCTCGATACACCCATGAATATATATGTATATATATATATATATATATATATATATATATATATATATATAGTTTTTCTGTTTTTTTTTTGCAATAGACAATAAAAATAACGCAGTTCTCCATAAAGGAGGGATGGTGGATGGAATATGTACATGCATATATATAAAATAATTGTCACACAACCTGGGTGACATGCCTTGCCTGCTCACCCAATTTTAGTGCACCTTAGTTATCCATACTGACCATCTAGTCTCGATACACCCATATATATATATATATATATATATATATATATATATATATATATATATATATATACATGTACATATATATAGTTTTTTTATTAGCAATAGAAAAGAAAAATAACGCAGTTCTCCGTAAAGGAGGGATGGTGGATGGAATATATATATATATATATATATACATTTATATAAAATAATTGTCACACAACCTGGGTGACATGCCTTGCCTGCTCACCCAGTTTTAGTGCACCTTAGTTATCCATAATGACCATCTAGTCTCGATACACCCATAAATATATATGTATATATATATATATATATATATATAGTTTTTTTATTTTTTTCGTAATGGACAATAAAAATAACGCAGTTCTCTGTAAAGGAGGGATGGTGGATGGAATATATATATACATATATACATTTATATAAAATAATTGTCACACAACCTGGGTGACATGCCTTGCCTGCTCACCCAGTTTTAGTGCACCTTAGTTATCCATACTGACCATCTAGTCTCGATACACCCATAAATATATATACTGAACAAAAATATAAACGCAACACTCTTGTTTCTGCTCCCATTTTTCATGAGATGGACTTAAAGACCTACAATTCATTCCAGATACACAATATTACCATTTCTCTCAAACATTTCTCACAAATCAGTCTAAATGTGTGATAGTGAGCACTTCTGCTTTGCTGAGATAATCCATCCCACCTCACAGGTGTGCCACATCAAGATGCTGATCTGACATCATGGGTAGTGCACAGGTGTACCTTATACTGCCCACAATAAATGGCCACCCTGGAATGTGCAGTTTTTTGCTTTATTGGGGGTCTGGGGACTCAGAACCGGTCAGTATCTGGTGTGACCACCATTTGCCTCATACAATGCAACACATCTTCTTCGCATAGAGTTTATCAGATTGTCAATTGTGGCCTGTGGAATGTTGGTCCACTCCTCTTCAATGGCTGTGCGAAGTTGTTGGATATTAGTGGGAACTGGTACACGCTGTCGTATACGCCGGTCAAGCACATCCCAAACATGCTCAACGGGTGACATGTCCGGTGAGTATGCTGGCCATGCAAGAACTGGGACATTTTCAGCTTCCAAGAACTGTGTACAGATCCTTGCAACATGGGGCCGTGCATCATCTGTCTGAGTGGCTGGTCTCAGACGATCTTGGAGGTGAACCTGCTGGATGTGTAGGTCCTGGGCTGGTGTGGTTACACGTGGTCTGCGGTTGTGAGGCCGGTTGGATGTACTGCCATATTCTCTGAAACGCCTTTGGAGACGGCTTATGGTTGAGAAATGAACATTCAATGCACGAGCAACAGATCTGGTTGACATTCCTGCTGTCAGCATGCCAATTGCACGCTCCCTCAATGCTTGTGGCATCTGTGGCATTTTGCTGTGAGACAAAACTGCACATTCCAGGGTGGCCTTTTATTGTGGGCAGTATAAGGTACACCTGTGCACTACCCATGATGTCAGATCAGCATCTTGATGTGGCACACCTGTGAGGTGGGATGGATTATCTCAGCAAAGCAGAAGTGCTCACTATCACACATTTAGACTGATTTGTGAGAAATGTTTGAGAGAAATGGTAATATTGTGTATCTGGAATGAATTGTAGATCTTTAAGTCCATCTCATGAAAAATGGGAGCAAAAACAAAAGTGTTGCGTTTATATTTTTGTTCAGTGTATGTATATGTATACATATAGTTTTTTTTGTGTTTGTGAAAACGGGTCTTTAATCGGGGAAACGGAGCGGGTAGAGCAGGACGGAACGCAGGCATTGACAAACTACAATGACGGACAGGGCAAACAGGTAAGACCAGGACTTAAAATAGGTCATGACTAATCAAAGTAATCGGGCAAAGCAGGAGACGATCAGGGAAGCACACGTGGGTAATCAGGGGGCGTGGCACACACGAGGAGCGGACAAGCCGGGCATATATGTATATCTATATAAAACCTCATTAATGAGGGACAGGGAACAGAACGGACAGACAGAACTGGCACAGGGGAAGGAGCCAGGACAAGACTTGACATAAGACAGGAAAGGCAGAGAAACAGATCAGAAAGGGGGACACGGAGGGAACAGGCAGGACAAAAGGACCGGGAGTGAACGAAGGGAACATCGGGGAAAGAGGAGCAGAAGCCAGAGGGACGAGGGACAAAGAGAGGAGGGACAGAGACAGGAGGAACAAAGCGAGGGGGAGCAGAGGCAGGAGGGACAAAGACGGGAGGCCAGGGAGAGAAGGAGGGGGAACCAAGAGGAGCCCGAGGGAGACCCAGCGGGCGACGGGAGGCAGCCGGAAGGGCTGCAGGCGGCCGGGAGGCCGGAGCCGGAGGGGCCGAGGAGACGGGGTGAGGGACAGACGCAGGGACGAAGGAGGGAGTCGGAGGGGAGACCAGGGAAGGGGACGAAGGAGCTGGAAGGGACCCTGGCGAGGGCAAGGAGAGAGGGGGAGCCGCAGCAGACGGCGACGTCCTCCGACACGCCAGAGCGGGAGGACCAGCAGGCGAATGAGGAGCCGCCGTCGGGGGGCCCGCAGGCAACCGATAAGACGCCGGAGGAGGGACCGAGGCAGGGCGACGAGGCCGCGGAGGGGGACCCGCAGACGACAGCCGACCCGGAGGGCCAGGACCCGCAGGTGCCGACCAAGCCCTAGCGCCGGCGAGGGAGGGCGAGCCAGGGGGCTGGGCGGGTGGGACCCCAGCCGTGCGTCTGTGTCCTCTCCCCTTATGGGACACAGACATAAGGACCTGCGGCCGGGGTCGGGCTCGTCGGGGTGAGGGTACCAGAGTCACAGGGGGAGAAGGGACTGGAGTGGGGCCAGGGACTGGAGCTGCAGGCTGCAGAGGGGGCGCCTGCCCGGGAGCTGCAGGCAGGGAAAGCGCCTCGGACGTGGGCGCGGTAGCTGCAGGCAGCGGAGACGGCTGCTCGGGCTCTGGGGCCGCAGGGGGCACTTATTTTATTATATAAAATAAGTGTCACACAACCGGGGTGACATGCCTTGCCTGCTTGTGGGATGAGGAAGACTCAGGGACTGGAAATGGGATTAAAACTGAAGATGTGCTCATTCCTTTGTGTATTTACAAATTTTCCTTCCGTCAGACATGAGGAGTTTGCTGCTATATTTGGCACTAATAGAGATTCTGATGCTGCTATTTTTATTGTCTATTAGTTTGTTATTATTTACAAGTTCTGTTGTGTTTTTGCATTTTTCTCTTCTGGTTAATTAACTGCTGTCTGTTTGCTGTGAAGTATGAGTGTGGTGAGTAAGACTCAGGGACTGGAAGTGGGATTACAACTAAAGATAACATGCTTATTCCTTTTTGTATTGTTTACAAATTTCCTTCCGTCAAACATGAGGAGTTTGCTGCTATATTGTGCACTAACAGAGATTCTGATGCTGCTATTTTTATTGTTTATAAATGTGTTATTGTTTCCAAGTTGAGTATTCAATAAATGCTAAATTGAGAAATTTTGTGTATCGTTTGTTATTATTAGTGTGATATTTTACCATGCAAATAGAGGGGAAAACGTCCAATTATCGGCCAAAAAAAATCAGCAGCATATATCGGCCATCGCCTGACCCTTGACTTGAAAAACCCATATCGGTCGACCTCTAGTAACAGTACATTCTGTCCAATTCATCCATCGAGTTAAGTCACACACCCACTTGAGGGGGCACTCCGGCAGACGTGAGGATGGGGATGTTCTTTCCGCTATAACATCCACTGCAGAAGTACATCTCGCTCCTGTTCACAGGGCTTACTTCAATGATGAAGCAGGGCTGGTTGTCTGGACAAGAAGTTGTCCTGCTGCTGGGTCTCGGTGCCGTTTTTCCACCTAAGCTTGAAGGTGGAAATGTGTTCCAACTTGGTCCCTGGGACTGCAGCATAGCCAAACATCGCGAGCAGCGTCGGCCACACCCACCACCAGAACCATCACACCGTCCTATACACATAAAGAAGAACTAAAACATAGAGTGTTGTGACAATCTATGCGTTAATGTTTGGCAGCATAGGTGATTCATTAAAATTATACCGAAGAATGGAAAATGTGATATTTAGAATATTTTTTGCCATTTAGTAGCTAATTTAAGCACTTACCCAATGCCTCAATTTGTTTTAGGTCAGTAATGTCTGAGCCAAAAGAATGAATGTATGAATTTAATACAATTCACCCACTCCCACCTACACACAAATCTGAAATTCAATTTAAGACACTTCTTAAACATTAGTGCATTAACAAAAAAGGAAAATCTTAAGAGATTCAGTAGGATTTTCTATGTTAGACTTAAGCTAATAGTTCAATAGTTTTTACATATTTCAATATACCAATTTGACTTTAATGTTGAAACAGATGCTAAAACATGGAATAATTTCATAACTAGAGAAACATGTTATTCACAAACACTAGCAAAGGTAGCTTATAGTTAAGCTTACTTAAGTCAGCAAGTCAGGCTACAGTGTGTAAGAATAGTCGTAAACGATAATTTGTCTCAGTCTTACATGACAGAATAAGTAAACAGAAAATATAAAATGGCTGAAACAGCGTCATTAACGCCAGCTACAGTAGAGGCGCAGAAAAGGTGTCATGACTGAAGTATTCCCAAACTCTGGAAGACCGTATGCGAGCCTTTTTTGCCGCGTGTTTCTCCAGAGGCTCCGGAGCTCCGCTGGTTGACACAGCCATGTTGGTTCATGTGCAGGGGGACGAGCGGCAAATTTCTTTTTTGCAGGGTGGTAGGTGATGTCTCATTAATATTTATTAATTTACTTACAAAATGGTGCGGCACTGCATCCAAGCCTGCGGCACTCAGAGTCACAAATACAGTGGAAACCATTTGTAGTAATTACGTCTGTCTGGCTGATTTCCAACTAATTGATATTTGTATATTTATTACATGAATATAAGGTAATATAAGGTAATAGAAGAGGTATTTAATGGTTTTCCATCTGAGGAATTTGCAAAAAACTGCAGTGCATGATGGGTCGGACCTAAAGGCTGCCTTAACGTCCTCATCTGTATGACGACATACATCAAGACTAGGAAGGTGCATAATGTTCATGTCTGGTTGCGTTTGTTGGTCCAGAAAGTAATTCAATTTCGCCATGTAGGTTACGTTCTTAAAAACTGCTTGGATATAGCCCGATTATATGCTGTGGGCCTTTTAATTTCTTTGTTTACCAGGTAGGCTACCTTCTTTAAACTGCGTTTTGTTAGACTACATATTTAGGGAGGTCTTTATAAATTTATAGTAGTCTTCATAAATATGTACATAGTTTAGCCTAACCCAGCCACTTAAGGGAGAAAGCCAGCTCAACTAGGTGTCGGTCCCAAGCCCGGATTAATGGGGAGGGTTGGCGTCAAGAAATAAAGAGACTGTATCTTCACTGCATGACTGATGTCAAAATGTGTGAAATATGTGGTTGTATTAATAAATGCATTAAAGTAGGTTAATGATTCTGTGCTGTCTAAATTGTATAGAAAATTTCTACGTATAGCCAAACAAATCTCCTCCTGTTTGAAAAGGCATAGAAAAAGCAATTTAGCCACTAAAACTTTACAGTTTTTGTGAGGGACAGTCGAATTCTCTCGTTTCTCTCGTCAAGTTTTTTTGTGATCCTGCACCTACACTTTGCCGGCCCCAGGAGGATGGGCTCCCCCTTTGAGTTTGGTCCCTCCCAAGGTTTCTTCCTTCTTGGGAGTTTTTCCATGCTATCGGCGCCTATGGCTTACTCACTGGGGGCTTTGGGTGGGCATGATATAAAGCAAAGCATTTTCCCTCCCAGTTTCCTCCTCTGGTCCACATTGCAGGACCATCAGCCATCAGAAACAGCCAGACGGTCTCCTTCAGCTTCTTTAGTGTCCTTGGAAGCCAAGGCAGTTTTAGGTCTGAGAAGAGGTTTATCAGAAGGACACATATTACGTCGTTTGTCCTGAAATGTAACATGGGGAGGAAAAGTTAAGCGGTTTAGTCAGATTGGAGTCGTTTATTCAGCAGTGGCAGCGCCAGTGACTTAATGCTACAGGTGCTATAGGGGAGTGAGATTATTTAGACCGGGTGCTTTAGCTTTTCAGCTTATGTAGATGGTGTATAGAAGCACACAGCACGATAAGCTACAGCATGGATAAAATAGGATAAAATATGAAATTCTAACGTCTAGCTCACAGAGCCTCTATGTGTACTTTGAAGAAAAAATACACTACAAGTATGCTGTAAAAACCGCAAAAATGTCTTACACAATATACAGATTTTACAGATAGTTAAAGAAAAAATGAAACCAATATTTTGGGGGTGCTGTGGGGGTACTATGGTCATTGGAGGAGGAGCTAGAGCCCCCCCCCCCAAGCTTTTCCTTGGTGCTGCCACTGTTGTTCAGATTAAAAGTAACATTGTCATTAATAAACAGTACTCTGATCAAATTTTTGCATGTACAAACACAATCAAAGTTTAACCACATGTTTAGACACAATTCACACACCTGTTACATTTCCATAATGCTAAGACTCTCTACACTTACTTCATCCACTTTCTTGTTTGGTACACAGTCATTTGATGGATGTGTAAGATCATTACCAGACCGTCTGCTGCAAACTCTACAGTTAATGAATGGCTGCAAAAACACACAGACACACAAAAACAGTATTTAAAGAGTGGTGGGCAATAAATACAGTGAGAGAAGGTGTAGTAAAGATATATCTAATGATTTAAGGCAGAGCTGCTGGAGTGCAGGGTTTAATGACACAGAACAATTTTAGAGGAAAGAGCTTCCAAAGCAGGGTCACCATAAGGCTATATTATACAAAGCAAGTTCATCTAAAAGTATGAACAACAAATCCCGTTTAACTGAACACTGCTCTGTATTAAAATACTGTCCTCCGATCAAGCTAAGTGGTCCTGTAGTTCACTATTTAAAGAGGTAAATTTAAAGGGTAATTCACACTGCACATCTACCCTGCTCTGACCAGGTTTAATTACTGGCTTTCTAATTAAAACAAGAGTTAAGTCCTGCCCTTTCACCACAAAACACCACACTGCCATTTAAGGCTGATTTCAACAATGAGTTTTAGTTAACCTGGCTCGATTGAGTTAACTCTGGGTATGTAAAACCCGCTTTGTAGTACAGCCCACAGGTCTTTAAATAAGGCCAGCTAGGGTTCATAGCTCGAAGCATAATCTACAGGTCACCCCTCAGATGATTAGCATTTGCTTCTGCCTGGTAATCCAGCCTTTAAGCCTGTAAACCTACTAAAATTTGAGAATAAGGTGAAGGAACTGGCTCTTTGAGGCCACCTATGTATTTGTTACTTTATTGTTGGCTAACTTTCCCCCGCAGGGCATCAAAAAAGTTAACATGAACCTAAATTAATTTGCTAACTGATATGTCCAATGCTCACAGTCACAGTGACTCTTTACTTACCCTCTTGTCCATGAAAATACAGTCAGCCCGATGGTCTGTTGCAGTTGACTTTGGACATTTTGTTGCTCTCAAGAGAATCTCAATGTCAATGTATTCACTGCTGATCTAAATCACATAAACACGTTATATACAAAATTGCCTACAACTGTTTTAAAGGCAATATAACAAACAATAATCACCCAAAAAATGGCAAACTGTCACAGACTTGACTGCAGCAGATTCAGAGAGAAACTGTGAGAAGGTAAAATTGACCAGGGCTGAGATATACAACCATCACTTTCATTGTGAAGAGACATTAAGCATCATATGCATTGAAATTAAAACATCAAAATCAATGTGATACTCATTAGTTCAGCTTGCAGATGATGAAAGTTTCACACTTTTGTAAACACTTTCTCAGCAGTTACCTTCGGACGGCCCTGGATGTTATAGAAATTCATGTGCTGACGGGTTCCTTGATGAGCATTTTCGACTGCGAGTTTAATGGCCGTCTTGTGAGTGCAGGGAGACTGTGGTAATCTTGCTGGGCCTCTGTGGAGATAAGCAGAGCTCCATAAGCCAAAACCAGAAGCAGCAGGCGGGTCATCTTCCTCTCAGCTTTGAAGGGAGAAGCAGGACTGAGGACACTGATCTGTGGTCCCCTTATCCAGCACGTCCAGGGGCGTGTCCTTCACTCGAAACAAACAGACCTTTGAACAACATTGGAAAACTCTTCAGGATGAATTGAGGCAGGTGGTCAAGTGGGTTTATTGTTATTTCAGCAATATACACAGTACACAGTGAAAGGAAACATTGTTCCTCCTGGACCACGGTGCAACACAAAGAAGAAAAACAGAAACAACACAAGATGACACAAGTGCGGGCAAGATAGAACTATACAGAGTGAAAGGAGCACAAACAGAGGGAGAAAGTGCAAGATAAACACAAGAGCAACAATACAATACTACAGGACAAGACAGCGCAGTCAAGAACACAGAGTGCAGCCAGAGCTAACCTGAATAGGGGCATCAAGGTTGCCAGGCAGGCAGAGAAACAGAAAATAGAGGTCTACTTCACATACAACAACCCACAGTGGGTGTGGCAGGGAATACAACACATTACAAACTTCAAAGGCAACAACACCGTCACTGTTAACAGCAACGCCCTTTTAGCAAAGGAGCTAAACAGCTTCTTTGCTCGTCTGGAGGAACACAGAGCAGACATAGCCACACTGCCCCCTCCCCCAATCTCCAGCACTCACAGACTCCCTCTGCAGGAACACCACGCGAGAAGGCACATTGCATCTCTAGGTGTGTGGAGTTTAAGACAAGGCAAGTGATGCTACGATAATATAATTCCTTGGTAAGACCCCACCTAGAATATTGTGTGCGGGTTTGGTTACCATACCTTAAGAAGGACATTGCTGCCTTGGAAAAGGTGCAACGTAGGGCAACGAGAATGATTCCTGGTCTTAGAGGAATGTCTAATGAGGAGAGGTTAGCTGAGCTGAATCTGTTTAGCCTCGAGCAAAGGAGACTAAGGGGGGACATAATCCAGGTGTTTAAGATTCTAACAGGTCTGGATGCTGTTCAGCCAAATGGCTATTTCAATGTTAGTTTAAATACCAGAACTCGTGGCCATAAGTGGAAATTAGCTGGAGAACATTTTAAAACGAATTTGATGAAGCATTTCTGTACACAGCGTGTAGTTAGAGTATGGAATAGTCTTCCTGTTATTGTAACACAAGCTAAAACCCTGGGTTCTTTTAAATCAGAGCTAGATAAGATTTTTGAGCTATTAGCTAAGTTCTCCTCAAAGGAGCTTGATGGGCCGAATGGCCTCCTCTCATTTGTAAATCTCTTTGGTTCTTATGAGTCAGCTTACAGAGATGAGGTCCAGAAACTGATAGGTTGGAGTTCAGCAAACAATTTGGCACTAAACAGCACAAAGACAAAGGAATCACTGACTTCAGGAAGGATGGAGGCGACACTGGCCTGCCTAGATGGATGGATGGATGTTTTTATTGACATTGTAAGTACAATGAGATTTAGTTTGGAACGCGCCAGCAGCTACACAGTATATTTACAATTATATAGATTGTGAGGCATAAAATAAGGTGTGAGTAATATAACATAACGACATAATATAAGTAATCATTAATTAATCATTACAGATGGTATGAGGTGTGAACCGCTAGGCTGCTATGGCATGTTTGGTATCAAACCGATGGAAAATCACTCCAGTTTCCAAATCTGGTCAGTGGTTACCACGAAAGTGAATATATCAAAAGTTACACCAGCCTAACGAAAATCATCAATACAAGGGAAATCACTCTGGTCATAAATCTCAAAAGGACTGATACAGACCCCCTTCCGAAAGCCCGCCAAATGGATGGTCAGCCATTGGTCCAGGAGTCGAATTCCTGGTCACTCCTATTCACGAACTTTACACTATAAAACCTGGCACCTCAGAACAAAGCCAGGAGAGGAGAAACAGAAGGGAGGAGAAAACAAAAGACCATCAGCACGAAGAGAGGCAGAGAACATCAGCCCAAGAGAAGAGAAGCCCACAAGAAGCCCTCCTGAAGCCTATCAGTGAAGACCCAGCTGGACAGAGAACTGCAACCAAGCCCAAGCTTCACCAGGAGAGGGAATCAGAGGGGCTCCACTCCAACAACCGCTGCAAACACCGCACCTCCCTGAGTGCCATCACCCATCAGCTCATCAGCCTCCGCAACCAACTGCCAAGACCCCCCCCCCCCCCCCACTCTGCAACCAAGTAAACAAACTTCCTTTCATTTATAACAACCTAAACTCCTATTCACCTGCTATATTACTTTAGGACAGTATTTCCACAAATTGCTTGCTTTGCAGAACAGTATTTTCCCTTTTAAGGTTACTCATTTTAAATCTGGTCATTGCATTTTCATGATTACATTGTTTGTGTCCACTCCGTTATTTCGTGTTTATTGTTTGTTAGGTGTAATGTCTGTCTTATGTTAGTTATAGGAATAAATGCATGTCTTTTACACAACTTCAGCCTCCGTTCATTGAGTGCTCACAAGAATCCCTGCCTGTGCGATCTACGCTCTGAAACCTCAAATTCGCCTGAAATATCGCGAGACTCTCTCTCATTGGCCGTGAGGGGAGCTTCGCTACCGATCGTTTACATTACCTGGTGACGCAGCTCGTTGGACAAGCCTTCTATTCTAACCCAGGTTATTACGTGATACTGGTTATTAATGAGTTCCATTTAAGTCACACATTAACAGACTCACGGTGTTTCGCAATTGAGTTTGAGCCGACCATTCAGCATAAAAATTGGTTAATAATCACAAGGCACAAGGTTTAAACTTATTCTGAGCACACAATTTAAACTTTTTATGACCGAACGTGCAGTGAAGAAGCGCTACTGTCAACTGGTTGCAAAAGTCGCACTCATGGCAATCTGAAGGCATTTAAGCGGGATCATATGGGCTTATTATAGTTATTTTTATTTCTATTATTAGTAGTTATATTATTTTGTTTTATTTTCGGTGATTTCATTGTAGTTCTTTCGTATTAAACTGCAGTAAACTTTAACCCTATGTCTGACGAGATTCTCAGATGTAGCGCTTTGTTTCCAGGTTCAATTCGGACGAGTGTCTCCGTTTCTATATATCCTGGGAGAGATCTCTCTATTAGCGAACGGGAATACTTGTTATGAGGTTCTAACCTAAATTATGTTGCGCTTGGACATAAGACCGATAGCTTAGTTACCTATCAGGATCATACTCGTATGTGTGTGCCTGCTTTAGACAAAGCAAGTTTAACACAACTTTGCGCTGTGAGCCAAGTGTGTGTCATTTAGAAATTGGGAGTCTCCTGTGCTTGAGACCCGCCGTGGTTAAGCACCATTTGCGACGAGATATAGTGCACTCACAATTTAAATCTGTCGCCGTAACGCGTGCGCCGTCTCGCTTCAGTAATTGTTTTAAGGGGTGATGACGAAGATGACGAATTTACTTTCCTGAAGAGGAGCAGGATGGGTCACGCGTTCTGTAAGATTTGTCTCCCACGGGGAAGGAACGATGTCAGTCGGCATGAAAAATCCAAGTCATTAGTGAATGACAGAGCCGCATGAGTGAACATGAAAAATTAATAGAAAATAAATGACAAATGGTTATTTTATATTTTATATATTTTATATATTTATATTTATATTATATTTTATATAATTTATATTATTTTATATTTCCTGTCTTAAAATGTAAGGGATACACATGGTCATTTCCGTTGTTTCCTGTTTCCTGCGAGAGTGATACTGACTGCTAGCGCGCGAACTTTGAAACCATAGATATCACCTAAATAATAATTCGAGTTAAGTCATTGGGAAAAAGCTTCGCAAGATTAATAATCCTCCAAAATAAATAAATAAAATTTCCCAGACCCCGACGGATTAATCACCTACGCAAGTACCGACCCACGATCTTCGTTCAATTAAGAAGGTGCTTCCAGCCTTACAGCCTCAGTTTACGTAAGTACAACGCCATGTCTACTGTTCCGTGTTCTGAGTGTAATATGTTTAGCTATTCTTCTCCAGTCATTAGCGGTATTTATACATGTGAGAAGTGTCAGTTAGTCGCTAGACTGACGGAGAAGATTGTAGTGTTAGAGGGACGTATCCGGACGTTACATAACATTCAGGAGAATGAGAGTTTTATTGACTCAGTATTAGCGGCTCCGGATATGTCCGCGATAGCCAGTAAGTCTCCCCCTGCTCCGGCAGCAGAGCCTTCGCAGCAAGGCGAGTGGGTGACGACCCGGCGGCATAGTCGCAAATCCAAACCAAACTTACACCGGCACCATTCGCCTATCCGCGTTTCCAACAGGTTCTCCCCACTCAGTGAAACTCCCACTGAGACGCCTGTTGAAAGTGCTCTAATAATTGGTGATTCTATTCTAAGAAACGTGAGAGTAGCGACTCCAGCGACCATTGTAAATTGTCTCCCGGGTGCCAGAGCGACCGACATCTCGGCAAATTTAAAAGTGCTGGCTAAAAGTAAACGTAAATACTCTCAGATAGTTATCCACGTCGGCACTAATGATGTCCGATTGAGGCAATCGGAGATCACAAAGGCAAATTTTAAAGAGGTGTGCAACATTGCGAAGAAGATGTGTGTGTCAGTAACGTGCTCTGTCCAGACTAAAAACTCAAGTCCAGACTAAAAACACACCTGTTTAGTTTAGCGTATAGGGACACTAGTTCTAGCCCTAGCTAACTCTTCACTCCCAGGCAGACCTGTAGTGTGAGGTGTAGAGCTGGGTGGGGATCGGTGCCATTGGCTTTGGATGAACTGGATTGTCAGTGCTGTCACTCTAGCTTTGCAATCTCTTGTGGAACTGGAGTGCTGACATTTCAGGGACTCCCCATGCCGGCATTCCCACTTGCCTCTCCCTCCTACTGATGCTGCCATAGCCATATCTGCCGGAGCTTGCAGATTGCACTTCATATTGTACTCACCTAGCTTTTAGCACTGCCAATAGCCTCCTCTACTATGCCTAATTGTACATTTTATTTCCCCTACTCCTCCTGGGGGTGATGCCTGGAGACCTCAATCTATCAAGATATCCAGCACACCCGACCACCACCAGTGACGTCCCTGCATCCAGCTCGCCGTTCTGATCTTCCATGTATGACCCGCTGCCTTACCTCTGGTTGCCTGGCAATTGGAAGAAGACTCGGCTTCGGCATTGGCTTATCTTCCTTGCTCTCCTCTCTCTATTTGACTATCCCTGCCGGCCCCTGGAGGATGGGCTTCCCCTTTGAGTCTGGTCCCTCTCAAGGTTTCTTCCTTCTAGGGAGTTTTTCCTTGCCACTGTCGCCTATGGCTTACTCACTGGGGGCTTTGGGTGAGGATACTGTAAAGCGCTTTGAGACAATGTAATGTTGTGATAATGCGCTATATAAAAATAAATTTGTTTGTTTGTTGTTGTTGATACTGGAGCCTGGTTGCGGTGGTGGGATGGCTCACGGCGGGTGCCGGAAAATTTCCTTTATTTTCAAATCCAAACCTTGACAGGTATGCTGCTGTTCCAAATCATGGGTGCATGTTACAAGTGCGGAACATATTTTAACTTAGTACTAACTTAGCATCATATTTGATCTGATTCGACTGAATATCCCAGGTTTCCATCTCTCATGCATCTGGTGTGACGTGTTTTCAGACTCTCAGGCTGGCGCAAAGAAATCTTACGGGAATTGAACGTCTCACTCCGGCCAGCTGACCAAAGTTGGTAACCTTGGTATTGTGTGTAGGAGATTCGGTATAACTATAATTTCGTTCTCCATTTACATGCCCGTAGTGTCTTTAAGTGTTATGTAGTTTTGCCTGAAACGCAAAAATAAAACAAAGCAATTAAAGCCGTAAGTGGCTCAAATTGTGCTGTAGCGATTGAAGAACTTTTGTCGGAAGTTGGATTCGAACCCACGCCTTACTTGGGAGAACAGAATACCAGAATAGAGTAGGTTAAGTCCAGCCTTGGCTTCCAAGCTGACGTTTTTCTACATATGTGCTTGTGTATCATGGACAGTAAGAGGGGGCAGGCAAGGAGAGAATTTCTCTCTTTGGGGATCAATAGAGTGTTGTTATTATAACGTCTAAAAAGTATGATGGTCTGTCGATAAATCAATAAGAAAATAAATGAAGTCGTTTTCGCGAACACGCTGGAAAAGCCAGGGGCCGGACCGACTGTAGGGGGCGTGGCCAGAGACAGCCATCTCAGGCTGTCAAGTCTCCCGTTTTGGCCGGGAAACTACCGTATTTTACTCCTCTTTCCCGCCGTCCTCCCGTATTAGTATTTTCCCGTAAATCTCCCTTATATTATATAGTTGCTGGATAGTGTAGTGGTAAGATCGCCGCCTTTCACACGGGAGACCGGGGTTCGAATCCCGGTTGTGGCCAAAAATATATTTTATATATTTTATATATTTATATTATATTTATATTATATTTTTTATATATTGTATTATATAGTTGCTGGATAGTGTAGTGGTAAGATCGCCGCCTTTCACACGGGAGACCGGGGTTCGAATCCCGGTTGTGGCCAGAAACAACTGCTATCACAACTAGAGATTGATGAGGTACAACACGATTGCTACGACAAGGGGGAGCCAGGACGACAGGTCAGGGGGGAGATATCATCATCCCCACATTCCGAGATTGGGTACCAAGCCCCATATATATTAGTAGGCTGAATACAAGAGCAGCTGACCTGAGAAATAAGAAATAAGCTAAGCTGGAAACCTGGACCCTCCGACCAAGAATGCGTGAAGTACCCTCAGAAGGTCTACTAGAAGATGTACGTAGAAGACAGATCAGCTGATCTACACCACAGCAACAGTAAGATTTGAAGGACCCGGCATGAAAAATAGAATAGTTCTCGTCATTAGTGAACATGTGTCTCGTCATTGTGTATCATGGACAGTAAGAGGGGGATCAATAGAGTGTTGTTATTATAACGTCTAAAAAGTATGATGGTCTGTCGATAAATCAATCAGATAAATAATGAAGTCGTTTTCGCTGGAAAAGCCATCTCAGGCTGTCAAGTCTCCCGTTTTGGCCGGGAAACTACCGTATTTTACTTCTCTTTCCCGCCGTCCTCCCGTATTAGTATTTTCCCGTATTTTCCCTTATATTATATAGTTGCTGGATAGTGTAGTGGTAAGATCGCCGCCTTTCACACGGGAGACGGGTTCGAATCCCGGTTGTGGCCAAAAATATATTTTATATATTTTATATATTTATATTTATATTTATATTATATTTTATATAATATATATATCATCATCCCCACATTCCGAGATTGGGTACCAAGCCCCATATATATTAGTAGGCTGAATACAAGAGCAGCTGACCTGAGAAATAAGAAATAAGCTAAGCTGGAAACAGATCAGCTGATCTACACCACAGCAACAGTGATCCTTGAGCTGGAGCCGGACCGTCTTTGAAGACTCCGTAAATCTCCGTATAATAATATATATCTACGGGAACGAGAAAGCAGAGAACAAGAACAAGATTTGTAAATGTAAGATTTGAAGGACCCGGCATGAAAAATAGAATAGTTCTCGTCATTAGTGAACATGTGTCTCGTCATTGTGTATCATGGACAGTAAGAGGGGGATCAATAGAGTGTTGTTATTATAACGTCTAAAAAGTATGATGGTCTGTCGATAAATCAATCAGATAAATAATGAAGTCGTTTTCGCGAACACGCTGGAAAAGCCAGGGGCCGGACCGACTGTAGGGGGCGTGGCCAGAGACAGCCATCTCAGGCTGTCAAGTCTCCCGTTTTGGCCGGGAAACTACCGTATTTTACTTCTCTTTCCCGCCGTCCTCCCGTATTAGTATTTTCCCGTAAATCTCCCTTATATTATATAGTTGCTGGATAGTGTAGTGGTAAGATCGCCGCCTTTCACACGGGAGACCCAGCGGGGCCGGTCGCGTATAGCCATAACACAGTGGCAGCCAATGAAATTGAAGGATTTTTTTTGCGAAGCGAAGAGACCCTCCCCGGCGCTGCAAAATCTCCGTTAATGATTTTTTTTCTGATACATTTCAAGTTAGATTGAAATGCTAATCATTTTGAGGCATGTTTTCAAAAAAGCATGAACAAATTTCTCCATTTCTTGTAATCACATTCATCCATTATTCTTCGTTTTCTTGATATTGATGTATTTAATAAACAGCTTAAAACTATGGTTACAATTTTATTTATTTATTTATTTATGTCGCTGTGGTAATTAAACAGACATAGACAGTTATGAATAAAATGTATTGTTTATTGAGTCTATTTACACAGAAAGAGACAAGTACTCAGGTTCTCATACTCAGGGGTATGATAAGATATACATCCATCCATCCATCCATTTTCCAAACCGCTTATTCTACTGGGTCACGGGGGTCCGGAGCCTATCCCGGAAGCAATGGGCACGAGGCAGGGAACAACCCAGGATGGGGGGCCAGCCCATCGCAGGGCACACTCACACACCATTCACTCTCACATGCACACCTATGGGCAATTTAGCAACTCCAATTAGCCTCAGCATGTTTTTGGACTGTGGGGGGAAACCGGAGTACCCCCCACGACGACATGGGGAGAACATGCAAACTCCACACACATGTGACACAGGCGGCGACTCAAACCTGGGTCCCAGAGGTGTGAGGCAACAGTGCTAACCACTGCACCACCATGCCACCCCCAAGATATACATTACCGCTCAAAAGTTTGGGATCACATGCAAATTTCTTTGTTTTCCAAAGAAAAACACATTTTCATGCAATTCACAAAATTTTATCCACATCTACATATAGAGGCCTATTATCAGCAACTGGCAGTCCTCTGCATCAATCTCCTGGTATGTCTGACTGCTTATTCTTTAAATATTGCTAACACATTTTGGAGGTTTGGTTTGGGTCATTATCCTTTTGTAGGATAAAACTGACCCCAATCAAGTCTTGTCACAGGGTATATAATTGAACGGTAGTGTATGTCAAATATTAAATAGATGAAATGATTAATTTTCTTAAACAGCAGTGTTAATGCATGCATTTTGTAGCATGTTAACAAATGACTCATTGAATCCTGAATCAAAACAAAAAGCATAATTAAAAATAGCATTGTTATGACAATACTAACAGTGATGCTGCAGCATTTTAACAACTGTCAGATAGTTAGACATACAGTACCAGTCAGTAATTTGGACACACCACTCTGCCTACAAAGGGACTGGGTCATATTACCTGGATACTTGAGCTAAACCCAGTAGAAATGTTTTTCAAGGAGTCTGACCAGAGAGTTAAAGAAAATCGGCTGAGTGCTCAGCATATATGAGACGGCTCCTTCAGGAGAGCTGGAAAAGCATTCCAGGAGGCCACCTCATTAAACTAGTATAAAGTAGAAAGCAGGATCAGTCAGTCCCTGGAGCAGCTGGGGTTAAGGGCCTTGCTCAAGGGCCCAATGGTGGGATCACTCGGCCAGCCCTGGGATTTGAACCGGCAACCTTCTGAGTTCCAACAGAATTGTCCCCCCCAACAAATTATTTTTTTTAAATAACTTTTCTGAGTAGTGCATAATTCCATGTGTATTACTTTATAGTTATGATGTCTTTATAAATATTACAAAATGTAAAGAATAGTACAAAGAAACAATTCTATAGGTAGGTGTGCCCAAAACTCCTGACTGACGCCGTAACACTTTCTTAGACTCACCACACTGGTTGAGGTGGTGATGAGACAAGAGAGATTTAGCCAGTGGATAGGGAATGATTAATAGGACAGATCTGAAAGGGTCACGATGGGGAATTTAGCCATTGGGGTAACTGCCCCACACTTTGAGAGATGCTCAGGGATAATTTATGACCTTAGAGAATCAGGAACAAACAAGGAACATATTAACCATATGTTAAAATGCTGCAAGTGTATATTCAAACAATACTGAACTATAAAGAATATAAAACAATCTTTACTTTTTTTGTTTTAAAAAAAAACTATGCTTGCCACTTCTTTAAGAAAACCTACCTAACAGCGGCAATTTTTACAATCTGATTGTAACCCACCTGTTGCCATGCATTATTTGTCAGTGAAAAATGAGCCCAGACACAAAATAGCTGTTCTTAATAAAGTGGACAGAGTGTATATGGAAAACATTTACAATTTTTACAAATAACGCTGCTCTTGAAGTAGCAGGTAGTGTGTTACTTTTTTCTCTCCGCTGACCAACGCTGCTTTTCAGCCTCATAAAAAGGAGATTTTTGAAACTCCCTCCAGGTCATCTCTGGCTGCATAGTCTTGAACAATGGAACAAACAGAACACAGGCATCAAAACGGGCCTGAACGTGGCCAAAACAAGATGAATAATAAAGAACTTGGATGAAAAATTCTGATCATGACATCCAGAATTATCCTCCATAATTGAAGGGAAAGAACCTTTAGCATCATGGACTCCAACAACTTGCAAACCTGAAAGCAAAGTGAAAAAACCACAAATGAACCACAAATAATATTGATTCCTTAATTTATACTGAATCCTGAAGAGTGACTGTTTGTGTGTGTGCATGCATATGAGATTCTCACTCATCGGGCCTTCGGTTTTGGAAGGGGACCAACAAAGCATCATCCTCTCCAATTCCTCATCTTCCTCTATTTCTATAAAACAAAATAGATATGAATAAAAGACATAATCAATGCACAGAACCACATATATGAAACTGTCAGCCAACCTGGAGGATTAGTAGAAGTGTCTGGAAGTGCTGGTCTTGAGGGAGCAGAAGCCTCCAGTGTCATCTGAAGATTGCTGTGCTTCAGCCTCAGGTACTGCTGTAGTCGGTACATTTTGCTGCCTGGTACGCATTGTTGTTTGAGGATAACAGCCTCATACCCATCATCCCTACTGTCCCAAATATCCTTCCAGGTCTTGCCAGCACGGACTCCAAACCCAACCAAATTCTCATCCTCACTTTTGACAGGTGGTAGTTGACAGGCGTAAAGAAACACAGAAGGGCATGGAATTATAAACAAGAATTCTGTGATCTGACACCTTTGCCATTTGGTAGCAAAGTAAGTGTAATAGCTTCTAACTGACTTGCTTTAACCTAAAACAAGGTTTGTTTGAACAACTTTAGTAGGTTTAATACTTAACGATTATGTGAGGAATTCTTTAATATCCAAGTTAACGGCAATGCCAGCAAACAATATGCATAAAAAAGTTGTAGTTAAATATCAATGACTTACAGGAAAGTTACCGTCACAGTACCTTGCATATAGGAACGTGCAGAATTAGTATATGTATAATACACTATATATATAAGGTTAGTTTATAAACGGTAATCCAGTTTATTCTGTCTCATCTGCCTAGACTCATTCTACTTGACCAGTGTATGCTCGTTTTACTGCAAATTACTCGTTTTCCATAAATGGACACTGTCTAGCTTAATAAATGTACTGCTTTACCGGGCCACTAATAAAAGATACTTTTGGATTCCTCACGATGAGTGGAATTCTTATAAACGGTACCCGCCTTAATTTCCAAAGTCAAACATGTTTTTATTTAAATTGTGCATTAAAAATTGAATATTAATTATTAAATATTTCAAAAGCAATGCTACCTATGGAGCGAGTGAATAACTACTTCAGCATTACACAGAGAGCTTCGCGAGGGGCTCCGTAAAACGTACAGCATCCAGTTCGATTTTGGAATGTGAAATACATCGGAATATTTAAGAAAATATAAGATTGCTGTTCAGTTTACCTTGGAAAGTCGTCCTTTCCGTTCGACCGGGCGGTTTTTCTTTTAGGTGAATCACCAAATTTACTGAAATACTACTCACTCTCTGCTGCTCTTTTCCAAAATCCAGTTGTGTCGACTGTCGGTAGTGATAAGGGTAAAACGTCATTGGAGGCGTCGAAACAGCGACAAAACATCAACCAGTGGCCGAAAGAATATTACATCCGTACTGTTAAGCACTACCATTGAAAATGAATGGGAAAAGTTAAGGGAAGTTAAGCTAAACTATTCTCGCCGCCCGCAGGGGTTCGAATCCGGTTGACCGGTTGTGGCCAAAAATATATTTTATATATTTTATATATTTTATATATTTATATTTATATTATATTTTATATAATATATATATCATCATCCCCACATTCCGAGATTGGGTACCAAGCCCCATATATAGTTAGTATAGTTGGTAACCTTGGTATTGTGTGTAGGAGATTCGGTATAACTATAATTTCGTTCTCCATTTACATGCCCGTAGTGTCTTTAAGTGTTATGTAGTTTTGCCTGAAACGCAAAAATAAAACAAAGCAATTAAAGCCGTAAGTGGCTCAAATTGTGCTGTAGCGATTGAAGAACTTTTGTCGGAAGTTGGATTCGAACCCACGCCTTACTTGGGAGAACAGAATACCAGAATAGAGTAGGTTAAGTCCAGCCTTGGCTTCCAAGCTGACGTTTTTCTACATATGTGCTTGTGTATCATGGACAGTAAGAGGGGGCAGGCAAGGAGAGAATTTCTCTCTTTGGGGATCAATAGAGTGTTGTTATTATAACGTCTAAAAAGTATGATGGTCTGTCGATAAATCAATAAGAAAATAAATGAAGTCGTTTTCGCGAACACGCTGGAAAAGCCAGGGGCCGGACCGACTGTAGGGGGCGTGGCCAGAGACAGCCATCTCAGGCTGTCAAGTCTCCCGTTTTGGCCGGGAAACTACCGTATTTTACTTCTCTTTCCCGCCGTCCTCCCGTATTAGTATTTTCCCGTATTTTCCCTTATATTATATAGTTGCTGGATAGTGTAGTGGTAAGATCGCCGCCTTTCACACGGGAGACCGGGGTTCGAATCCCGGTTGTGGCCAAAAATATATTTTATATATTTTATATATTTATATTTATATTATATTTTATATAATATATATATCATCATCCCCACATTCCGAGATTGGGTACCAAGCCCCATATATAGTTAGTATAGTTGGTAACCTTGGTATTGTGTGTAGGAGATTCGGTATAACTATAATTTCGTTCTCCATTTACATGCCCGTAGTGTCTTTAAGTGTTATGTAGTTTTGCCTGAAACGCAAAAATAAAACAAAGCAATTAAAGCCGTAAGTGGCTCAAATTGTGCTGTAGCGATTGAAGAACTTTTGTCGGAAGTTGGATTCGAACCCACGCCTTACTTGGGAGAACAGAATACCAGAATAGAGTAGGTTAAGTCCAGCCTTGGCTTCCAAGCTGACGTTTTTCTACATATGTGCTTGTGTATCATGGACAGTAAGAGGGGGCAGGCAAGGAGAGAATTTCTCTCTTTGGGGATCAATAGAGTGTTGTTATTATAACGTCTAAAAAGTATGATGGTCTGTCGATAAATCAATAAGAAAATAAATGAAGTCGTTTTCGCGAACACGCTGGAAAAGCCAGGGGCCGGACCGACTGTAGGGGGCGTGGCCAGAGACAGCCATCTCAGGCTGTCAAGTCTCCCGTTTTGGCCGGGAAACTACCGTATTTTACTTCTCTTTCCCGCCGTCCTCCCGTATTAGTATTTTCCCGTAAATCTCCCTTATATTATATAGTTGCTGGATAGTGTAGTGGTAAGATCGCCGCCTTTCACACGGGAGACCGGGGTTCGAATCCCGGTTGTGGCCAAAAATATATTTTATATATTTTATATATTTATATTATATTTATATTATATTTTTTATATATCGTATTATATAGTTGCTGGATAGTGTAGTGGTAAGATCGCCGCCTTTCACACGGGAGACCGGGGTTCGAATCCCGGTTGTGGCCAGAAACAACTGCTATCACAACTAGAGATTGATGAGGTACAACACGATTGCTACGACAAGGGGGAGCCAGGACGACAGGTCAGGGGGGAGATATCATCATCCCCACATTCCGAGATTGGGTACCAAGCCCCATATATATTAGTAGGCTGAATACAAGAGCAGCTGACCTGAGAAATAAGAAATAAGCTAAGCTGGAAACCTGGACCCTCCGACCAAGAATGCGTGAAGTACCCTCAGAAGGTCTACTAGAAGATGTACGTAGAAGACAGATCAGCTGATCTACACCACAGCAACAGTAAGATTTGAAGGACCCGGCATGAAAAATAGAATAGTTCTCGTCATTAGTGAACATGTGTCTCGTCATTGTGTATCATGGACAGTAAGAGGGGGATCAATAGAGTGTTGTTATTATAACGTCTAAAAAGTATGATGGTCTGTCGATAAATCAATCAGATAAATAATGAAGTCGTTTTCGCGAACACGCTGGAAAAGCCAGGGGCCGGACCGACTGTAGGGGGCGTGGCCAGAGACAGCCATCTCAGGCTGTCAAGTCTCCCGTTTTGGCCGGGAAACTACCGTATTTTACTTCTCTTTCCCGCCGTCCTCCCGTATTAGTATTTTCCCGTAAATCTCCCTTATATTATATAGTTGCTGGATAGTGTAGTGGTAAGATCGCCGCCTTTCACACGGGAGACCGGGGTTCGAATCCCGGTTGTGGCCAAAAATATATTTTATATATTTTATATATTTATATTTATATTTATATTATATTTTATATAATTTATATTATTTTATATTTCCTGTCTTAAAATGTAAGGGATACTGGAGCCTGGTTGCGGTGGTGGGATGGCTCACGGCGGGTGCCGGAAAATTTCCTTTATTTTCAAATCCAAACCTTGACAGGTATGCTGCTGTTCCAAATCATGGGTGCATGTTACAAGTGCGGAACATATTTTAACTTAGTACTAACTTAGCATCATATTTGATCTGATTCGACTGAATATCCCAGGTTTCCATCTCTCATGCATCTGGTGTGACGTGTTTTCAGACTCTCAGGCTGGCGCCTGAGAAACGTCTCACTCCGGCCAGCTGACCAAAGTTGGTAACCTTGGTATTGTGTGTAGGAGATTCGGTATAACTATAATTTCGTTCTCCATTTGCATGCCCGAAGTGTCTTTAAGTGTTATGTAGTTTTGCCTGAAACGCAAAAATAAAACAAAGCAATTAAAGCCGATCAGTGGCTCAAATTGTGCTGTAGCGATTGAAGAACTTTTGTCGGAAGTTGGATTCGAACTTGGGATGCCTTACTTGGGAGAACAGAATACCAGAATAGAGTAGGTTAAGTCCAGCCTTGGCTTCCAAGCTGACGTTTTTCTACATATGTGCTTGTGTATCATGGACAGTAAGAGGGGGCAGGCAAGGAGAGAATTTCTCTCTTTGGGGATCAATAGAGTGTTGTTATTATAACGTCTAAAAAGTATGATGGTCTGTCGATAAATCAATAACAATATCAATGAAGTCAATGTTTATCTAAAGGAATCAGAATTCAGGAAAAGCCAGGGGCCGGACCGAGTGTAGGGGGCGTGGCCAGAGACAGCCTGCTGACTGTTCCAAATCATGGGTGCATGTTACAAGTCCGGAACATATTTTAACTTAGTACTAACTTAGCATCATATTTGATCTGATTCGACTGAATATCCCAGGTTTCCATCTCTCATGCATCTGGTGTGACGTGTTTTCAGACTCTCAGGCTGGCGCAAAGAAATCTTACGGGAATTGAACGTCTCACTCCGGTCAGCTGACCAAAGTTGGTAACCTTGGTATTGTGTGTAGGAGATTCGGTATAACTATAATTTCGTTCTCCATTTACATGCCCGTAGTGTCTTTAACCGGCTGCACAAACTGGATCCGCCTCCATTACGACACAACTTTGCCCTTATTGGCTTAAGAATTTAGTCACATACATGACGTATATCTGCTATTTCTCCCGAGAAGCAGGTAAAGCAGTGGTAACTGCTTTGTAGTTAATTTACCTGGTAAAATTAAGTTTAAATAAATGATATAAATACTGTAATAGTACTCGTGAGCTTTGTTTATTTGTTATTAGTTATTGTAATGTTGCGCTGCTTTATTTGTTTAATCGTCTAGTCTGTGGAGACATTCAAGTTAATCAAATAAGAATTGCACTGTACACTGTACATGACCATAAAAACTTTGTATCCTTGAAATAAATGTTTTTGATCTTTTCCTTGGCAGTTATCTTTTTACACAGGGCCTCTATGTACACGATAGTTTTTTTTTTCACGACTAACAGTATGGATCAGGAGTTGGTTATTGTAAAAGAAGTAATGTGCATGCAGGTGATATTTGTATAGATTTATCCACACCCTTGTAGCAGTGCTGCCATTGCAGTCAGATCTCGCAAACTAGGAGTATTAGTTGTCTTTATTTCTCTTTATTTCTTGACGCCAACCCTCTCCATTAATCCGGGCTTGGGACTGGCACCTACCTGAGCTGGCTTGCTCCCTTAAGTGGCTGGGTTAGGCTAAACTATATATATATATTTACCAAGACTACAATAAAACATCTCGAAATGTGTAGTCTAGCAAAACGCAGTTTAAAGAAGGTAGCCTACCTGGCGAAATTGCAAACAAATTAAGGGCGTTAGGCAGCCTTTAGATCCTACCCATCATGCACTGCAGTTTTTTGCTAATTCCTCAAATGGAAAACTGTCCATCCATCCATCCATCCATTTTCCAAACCGCTTATCCTACTGGATCGCGGGGGGTCTGGAGCCTATCCCGGAAGCAATGGGCACGAGACAGGGAACAACTCAGGATGGCGGGCCAGCCCATCGCAGGGCACACTCACACACTATTCACTCACGCATACACTCCTATGGGCAATTTAGCAACTCCAATTAGCCTCAGCATGTTTTTGGACTGTGGGGGAAACCAGAGTACCCGGAGGAAACCCCACGATGACATGGGTAGAACATGCAAACTCCACACACATGTGACCCAGGTGGAGACTCGAACCCGGGCCCTAGAGGTGTGAGGCAACAGTGCTAACCACTGCACCACCATGCTGCCCCCTAAATGGAAAACCATTAAATACAAAAGGAAAACAAAAGTGCTGTAAGACTGTATACTTATGTGTATGTTAGTAAAGGCTGTAGCTGACACAACGGACCCCACTAATTAGAAAGGGGTAATTGTACACATGTGGCATCCAGTATGTTCTTCTATAACAGTTTTAAAAAAAAAAAAAAAAACTCACATTACACAAATTGGCACTATCAAAACGAGGATTATGGGGAAAATGGGGACTGTGATGGAGATTACATACACGTAGGCATGGTATTTAGTTTTTTTTAATCTGGTCACCTTCCAGAGTAATTGTAAACTAAAACCATCTTCACCCTATTTGATTCTTTATAAATGGACAATCAGTCGTGCAGTAAATGGGGGTATAGAGAGACACAGAGCTTGTCTAACAAGAAACCCTGGGAAGCTAACATTAATAGGGTGGGTATGGATAGCAAAACCATTGATACAGATTACAGATTTATATCTCACCTGAACCCTGGCGGGCTCCGTGCCAATAGGGGTTGGGATTAGGGTTAGTTAACTTAAGTAGTAATATTGATGTGTATATTCTCCTATTCTCCAGTCAGTGAATCGTGAAACGTAATGTTAATATGTTTCTATACCTATATGTTCTGCTTAAAAACCCATAAAGGCAAGCACAGTGTTTAGACATTCTGTTACTTAGACTAGTAAACACTAAGATCCTTCAGCTTTCAATTAACCTGACACAACAGTCTAAACAACAAATGTGTGCCATGTCATTTGTCATCTTTACATCTTGTATCCTTTATATGGTAATTGGATTTTCAAGGTGGAATTGCAGGTCGATCATTTTAAGGATCTAGATGTAAACCTCCCTGGTGTTGCTTTAATATTTTTTTTGCACAATTTGCTTCACACACTTCCTCCAGCAGAGAAGCTTACAATACTACACCCCACCAAATGACTGGATGATGCCTTTTTATTTAAGGTCTGGCTGTGAGCCTCGATTACCGATACACTATCTTCAGGCTCCTGCCGGGATCAGTCAGTATGGTGGACCTTTGGAGGAATGGGTACAAAACCATCAGGAAAGTTTGCAGGTGCTTCAAGAGTATGTGAAGGCTTAGTTGGAGGAACAAGCCACACCACGAAATCGGAAACACAATGAGTTGGTTAATGATTAGGGGTTTGATGAAGGTCAGCTGGTGTGTTTGCGGAACCATGTTCGAGGTAAAATACAGGATCATTGGGATGCCTGTTTGTATATGGTAGTTCGGTGTCCCCAAGATCAGGGTGCAGTTTACTCTGCAACTCCAATGGAGGGGGACGGGGTTGTCCGTCAAGTTCACCGAACAGAGTTGCGTCCAGTACCACAGGGGGTTGTTATGTCAGGGGAAGATGTTCTGGTAATGTCTCCTGAGTCTGGGTTGCCCACAGGGGCAACAGAAATGGAATCGGATTACGGGGACAGGGCTGGTGGGAGGGGTCGCAATAGAGCATCCACAAGTAGGCCTCGTATAATGGAGGAGGTTATGTCCCCCCCGAGGTGTAGAGACCAGTTAAACGTTCGGTGAGGTCCACCACTGGTCATCATACCAACCCTTATAAGTTACCACGGTCAGTGAATGATCGTTCGGTTGGGGAGGAAGACCAGTGGTTTGGGGATAGAATTCTTAGCTGTGATCGTTGGGTCATCAATTTCATTTTGGGGGATGGATTGTAGCCAGGCAATTATAGGCAGGTATAGGAACTGCAGTTCGGACTGGAGGCATAGCCGGGGCGAGATGGCTGTGCATGTTCCGATGGTAGGGCATATTGGCAAAGGAGCAGGCACGGGAAAGACAGGCAGGGTCCTGATAGATTTGGTGGAGCATCGGCGGGCATATTGAATTTGCAGTGTAGCAGCCTTTCTGTTTGCTTGTTTCAGGGGTGAACAATCTTATCCGCAAAGGGCCGGTGTGTATGCAGGTTTTCGCTGCAACTCCCTAATTAGATTTCTAATTAGAGGACTGATTAGCTGAAGAGTCCTCATACCTGGTTTTGAAGAGCTGACCTAAAGGTTACCCCAAAAACCTGTTTTTTTTTTGTTTGAATGGGGCAGTGAGTCATGGGGTAAACTACTGTTCTTTAGGGGTTTTCAAGGTGGAATTACGGGTCGATAATTTTAAGGATCAGGTTGTAAACCTCCCTGGTGTTGCTTTAATATGTTTTATCTGAGGTTGTATCGTGTATTATCAAGCCAGCCGGCTTAGTGGCCTCGGGAGCGGGGTTTAGTGGGAGCAGCTGGCTAGTTTTATTTTCTTTTTTGTTTGTGTCTTTTTCTTTGTTGTATGTATATTTTGGGTTCATTATTAGGCAGGCTGGGCCTTTTGGCACCTGTAGTCTGGGTGCTGGATTGCCCATAGGGGTCTTTTTTATTGCTGTGATTTGCTGTGTCATTCACTAGTGTGATTTGTGCTGGATGTGTTTTTAAGGTTGTGCTGTGGCGTGTACCTGAGCAAACTTTGGGCAACCTGTTCTCTTGTTGGCTTTATTGACAAAGGGTGGATTAGTCTAATTACGGCCTGCTACAAATAGCTGCATATAACGTATAAAAAAAATCACCTTATGGGTGCTCCGTAGGGTAGCAAGATCTTGAGTTTTTTTTACAGTACTCGGGTACGTTTTAAAATTTTCGACCAATCAGCAAACATTATTCTGACAGCATAGCTGGGAAACCAATGAAAAGTGAGTGCAACGTTCTAGAACTTGACTTCGGGTTGACGCTCCCTATAAAAGAGCTGGGTACTGCTTCAAGGCGTTCAGTTGGCGCTACCTCCTGATAGAGTAGCACTGTACGGCTCTTGTTCCGTAAAACAACATCAAAAGGATGAAAAAAAAAACAATATTTAAAGAAGACGAAAAAAATCAATTTTTAAAGAAGACGAAAAAAACATCGTCTAAAAAAATAAGCCAAAAAAATAATATCCGAAGAAGGAAAAACATGCAAAGTAAAAAAAAACAAACAAAAATAAAAAACAATATCCAAAGAAGAAGGAAAAAAACATCCAAAGGGAGAAAAGAAGAACTGAAGGGCCAACGAGGTAGGAGGAAATACAAATTTCGTTTCAGCACCGTTGGAGTGCCAAGCCGTGAAAAGCATTTGGCCAGAAGACAAGGTAAGTGTTGTATCTGTTATTTTAAAACAGCGCTTTTCAAAATGCTGCTTTATAATCGTTTGAGATCGTTAGCCAGTGTGACAGCTGAAGGCTTTTTGAGTTTACCAACATAAAGTTTTATTTCTGTATTAGGACATTGTCAGGAACAATGATGTGTTCATCGCTATGATGTGGTCAAAAAGCGATGCATTGAATCTTAGAAACATTTGTGATTTTTCAAACGATGCTTTTCCTTTTATTTAATCAGTAAAATTTCCATCGGTTTTATATAGTGCCCCTTGAAATATGTCTTTAGCTCATTTTCCGGGCATTTTACTAGAATGCATCCTGAGAAATACACAAGCTCTGCTGCATTTCCGTGCCTCGATGTTTAGTGCCGAGTATAATTGTTGCAGTTGCCTTTTATATATTCCATGAGACCTGTTGGTACCAAGAGAAGTGTGAGACTGTCAGGGTGAATTTATCATACAATCGCACGCATAAATACCTGAGGGTTGCCAGTCCTTTTGCGTTGTTACAGGAGGACTAGAGCTGACGAGTGTGTTTCTACACACTATCAAGGGCATTGTAGTACAGTTTTCTCAGGTGGGAGAATGCTGCCGATCTCCTATTTGACAATACAGCCCTTGATATATTAGAATATTACAGAACTAGAAGCCTTTTGCAAGGAAGAATGTGAGAAAATCCCAAGTACAAGAACTGAAAGCCTTTCAGCTGGCTATAAGAAGCGCTTGTAAGCTGTGATATCTGGCAGAGGAGGTGTTACTAAGTACTGATTACGTAGGGTGCCCAAACTTTTGCAGAGTGCCATAATAATGTTTTTATTTTGTAATTTTGTTCAATTTATGGCATAAAAAGTAACTATTCATCAATGTTTGCTGAAAATATTGTGTATTTTTCCCCCAGTTCCTAAAGAGACTGTATTAACTGATATTGTTGCTTTTGTAATTGAAAAGATGTTATTTGTCAAGGGGTGCCAAACCTTTGCATAAGACTGTACACAGTGTGTGTATGTGTTTATGTGAGTGTGTGTCTGTGTGTGTGTGTGTATATATATATATGTGTGTGTGTGTATATATTTCTGTATATGCATGTGTATATATATATTTATATATAGTTCACACACATTCAAACTTATTTGAATACACATTCAAAATTATTTTTATTATTATTATTTTCGTTTTTTTTTTTTTTTGTGTTTTAAAATTTTTTATTTTTGCAATGGAAATAAAAATAAAGCAGTCCTCCGTAGAGGAGGGGTGGTGGAGGGAATATATATATATATATACATATATATAAAATAATTGTCACACAACTGGGGTGACATGCCTTTCCTGCTCACCCAATTTTAGTGCACTTTAGTTATGCATAATGACCTTCTAGTCTCGATACACCCATATATATATATGTATATATATATATAGTTTTTTTTGTTTTTTTTTTTGCAATAGACAATAAAAATAACGCAGTTCTCCATAAAGGAGGGATGGTGGATGGAATATATATATACATATATATAAAATAATTGTCACACAACCTGGGTGACATGCCTTGCCTGCTCACCCAGTTTTAGTGCACCTTAGTTATTCATAATGACCATCTAGTCTCGATACACCCATAAATATATATGTATATATATATAGTTTTTTTTGTTTTTTTTTTTGCAATAGACAATAAAAATAACGCAGTTCTCCATAAAGGAGGGATGGTGGATGGAATATATATATACATATATATAAAATAATTGTCACACAACTTGGGTGACATGCCTTGCCTGCTCACCCAATTTTAGTGCACCTTAGTTATCCATACTGACCATCTAGTCTCGACACACCCATATATATATATATATATATATATATATATATATATATGTATGTATATATATATAGATATTTTTTCTTTTTCTTGTGTTTTTTTTTCGCAATGGATATTAAAAATAAAGCAGTCCTCCGTAAAGGAGGGGTGGTGGAGGGAATATATATATACATATATATATAAAATAATTGTCACACAACCTGGGTGACATGCCTTGCCTGCTCACCCAATTTTAGTGCAACTTAGTAATCCATAATGACCAACTAGTCTCGATACACCCATATATATATATATATATGTACATATATATAGTTTTTTTATTAGCAATAGAAAAGAAAAATAACGCAGTTCTCCGTAAAGGAGGGATGGTGGATGGAATATATATATATATATATATATATATATATATATATATATATATATATATATATATATATACATTTATATAAAATAATTGTCACACAACCTGGGTGACATGCCTTGCCTGCTCACCCAATTTTAGTGCACTTTAGTTATCCATACTGACCATCTAGTCTCGACACACCCATATATATATATATATATATATATATATATATATGTATATATATATAGATATTTTTTCTTTTTCTTGTGTTTTTTTTTCGCAATGGATATTAAAAATAAAGCAGTCCTCCGTAAAGGAGGGATGGTGGATGGAATATATATATAAAATAATTGTCACACAACCGGGGTGACATGCCTTGCCTGCTCACCCAATTTTAGTGCACCTTAGTTATTCATAATGACCATCTAGTCTCGATACACCCATAAATATATATGTATATATATATAGTTTTTTTATTAGCAATAGAAAAGAAAAATAACGCAGTTCTCCGTAAAGGAGGGATGGTGGATGGAATATATATATATATATATACATTTATATAAAATAATTGTCACACAACCTGGGTGACATGCCTTGCCTGCTCACCCAATTTTAGTGCACTTTAGTTATCCATAATGACCATCTAGTCTCGATACACCCATGAATATATATGTATATATATATATATATATATATATATATATATATATATATATATATATATATATATATATATATATATATATATAGTTTTTCTGTTTTTTTTTTGCAATAGACAATAAAAATAACGCAGTTCTCCGTAAAGGAGGGATGGTGGATGGAATATGTATATGCATATATATAAAATAATTGTCACACAACCTGGGTGACATGCCTTGCCTGCTCACCCAATTTTAGTGCACCTCAGTTATCCATACTGACCATCTAGTCTCGACACACCCATATATATATATATATATATATATATATATATATATATATATATATATATGTATATATATAGATATTTTTTCTTTTTCTTGTGTTTTTTTTTCGCAATGGATATTAAAAATAAAGCAGTCCTCCGTAAAGGAGGGGTGGTGGAGGGAATATATATATACATTTATATAAAATAATTGTCACACAACTGGGGAGACATGCCTTGCCTGCTCACCCAATTTTAGTGCACCTTAGTTATCCATAATGACCAACTAGTCTCGATACACCCATAAATATATATATATATATGTACATATATATAGTTTTTTTATTAGCAATAGAAAAGAAAAATAACGCAGTTCTCCGTAAAGGAGGGATGGTGGATGGAATATATACATACATATATATAAAATAATTGTCACACAACCTGGGTGACATGCCTTGCCTGCTCACCCAATTTTAGTGCAACTTAGTTATCCATAATGACCAACTAGTCTCGATACACCCATAAATATATATGTATATATATAGTTTTTTTTTTTTCGCAATGGACAATAAAAATAACGCAGTTCTCCGTAAAGGAGGGATGGTGGATGGAATATATATATAAAATAATTGTCACACAACCGGGGTGACATGCCTTGCCTGCTCACCCAATTTTAGTGCACCTTAGTTATTCATAATGACCATCTAGTCTCGATACACCCATAAATATATATGTATATATATGTATTGTTTTTTTTTTTTTTTTTTTTTGCAATAGACAATAAAAATAGCGCAGTTCTCCATAAAGGAGGGATGGTGGATGGAATATATATATACATATATATAAAATAATTGTCACACAACCTGGGTGACATGCCTTGCCTGCTCACCCAATTTTAGTGCAACTTAGTTATCCATAATGACCAACTAGTCTCGATACACCCATATATATATATATATATATGTACATATATATAGTTTTTTTATTAGCAATAGAAAAGAAAAATAACACAGTTCTCCGTAAAGGAGGGATGGTGGATGGAATATATATATATATATATATATATATATATATATATATATATATATATATATATATATATATATATACATTTATATAAAATAATTGTCACACAACCTGGGTGACATGCCTTGCCTGCTCACCCAATTTTAGTGCACTTTAGTTATCCATACTGACCATCTAGTCTCGACACACCCATATATATATATATATATATATATGTATATATATAGATATTTTTTCTTTTTCTTGTGTTTTTTTTTCGCAATGGATATTAAAAATAAAGCAGTCCTCCGTAAAGGAGGGATGGTGGATGGAATATATATATAAAATAATTGTCACACAACCGGGGTGACATGCCTTGCCTGCTCACCCAATTTTAGTGCACCTTAGTTATTCATAATGACCATCTAGTCTCGATACACCCATAAATATATATGTATATATATATAGTTTTTTTATTAGCAATAAAAAAGAAAAATAACGCAGTTCTCCGTAAAGGAGGGATGGTGGATGGAATATATATATATATATATATATATATATATATATATATACATTTATATTAAATAATTGTCACACAACCTGGGTGACATGCCTTGCCTGCTCACCCAATTTTAGTGCACTTTAGTTATCCAGAATGACCATCTAGTCTCGATACACCCATGAATATATATGTATATATATATATATATATATATATATATATATATATATATAGTTTTTCTGTTTTTTTTTTGCAATAGACAATAAAAATAACGCAGTTCTCCATAAAGGAGGGATGGTGGATGGAATATGTACATGCATATATATAAAATAATTGTCACACAACCTGGGTGACATGCCTTGCCTGCTCACCCAATTTTAGTGCACCTTAGTTATCCATACTGACCATCTAGTCTCGATACACCCATATATATATATATATATATACATATATATATATATATATATATATATATATATATATATATACATGTACATATATATAGTTTTTTTATTAGCAATAGAAAAGAAAAATAACGCAGTTCTCCGTAAAGGAGGGATGGTGGATGGAATATATATATATATATATACATTTATATAAAATAATTGTCACACAACCTGGGTGACATGCCTTGCCTGCTCACCCAGTTTTAGTGCACCTTAGTTATCCATAATGACCATCTAGTCTCGATACACCCATAAATATATATGTATATATATATATATATATATATATATATATATATAGTTTTTTTATTTTTTTCGTAATGGACAATAAAAATAACGCAGTTCTCTGTAAAGGAGGGATGGTGGATGGAATATATATATACATATATACATTTATATAAAATAATTGTCACACAACCTGGGTGACATGCCTTGCCTGCTCACCCAGTTTTAGTGCACCTTAGTTATCCATACTGACCATCTAGTCTCGATACACCCATAAATATATATACTGAACAAAAATATAAACGCAACACTCTTGTTTCTGCTCCCATTTTTCATGAGATGGACTTAAAGACCTACAATTCATTCCAGATACACAATATTACCATTTCTCTCAAACATTTCTCACAAATCAGTCTAAATGTGTGATAGTGAGCACTTCTGCTTTGCTGAGATAATCCATCCCACCTCACAGGTGTGCCACATCAAGATGCTGATCTGACATCATGGGTAGTGCACAGGTGTACCTTATACTGCCCACAATAAATGGCCACCCTGGAATGTGCAGTTTTTTGCTTTATTGGGGGTCTGGGGACTCAGAACCGGTCAGTATCTGGTGTGACCACCATTTGCCTCATACAATGCAACACATCTTCTTCGCATAGAGTTTATCAGATTGTCAATTGTGGCCTGTGGAATGTTGGTCCACTCCTCTTCAATGGCTGTGCGAAGTTGTTGGATATTAGTGGGAACTGGTACACGCTGTCGTATACGCCGGTCAAGCACATCCCAAACATGCTCAACGGGTGACATGTCCGGTGAGTATGCTGGCCATGCAAGAACTGGGACATTTTCAGCTTCCAAGAACTGTGTACAGATCCTTGCAACATGGGGCCGTGCATCATCTGTCTGAGTGGCTGGTCTCAGACGATCTTGGAGGTGAACCTGCTGGATGTGGAGGTCCTGGGCTGGTGTGGTTACACGTGGTCTGCGGTTGTGAGGCCGGTTGGATGTACTGCCATATTCTCTGAAACGCCTTTGGAGACGGCTTATGGTTGAGAAATGAACATTCAATGCACGAGCAACAGATCTGGTTGACATTCCTGCTGTCAGCATGCCAATTGCACGCTCCCTCAATGCTTGTGGCATCTGTGGCATTTTGCTGTGAGACAAAACTGCACATTCCAGGGTGGCCTTTTATTGTGGGCAGTATAAGGTACACCTGTGCACTACCCATGATGTCAGATCAGCATCTTGATGTGGCACACCTGTGAGGTGGGATGGATTATCTCAGCAAAGCAGAAGTGCTCACTATCACACATTTAGACTGATTTGTGAGAAATGTTTGAGAGAAATGGTAATATTGTGTATCTGGAATGAATTGTAGATCTTTAAGTCCATCTCATGAAAAATGGGAGCAAAAACAAAAGTGTTGCGTTTATATTTTTGTTCAGTGTATGTATATGTATACATATAGTTTTTTTTGTGTTTGTGAAAACGGGTCTTTAATCGGGGAAACGGAGCGGGTAGAGCAGGACGGAACGCAGGCATTGACAAACTACAATGACGGACAGGGCAAACAGGTAAGACCAGGACTTAAAATAGGTCATGACTAATCAAAGTAATCGGGCAAAGCAGGAGACGATCAGGGAAGCACACGTGGGTAATCAGGGGGCGTGGCACACACGAGGAGCGGACAAGCCGGGCATATATGTATATCTATATAAAACCTCATTAATGAGGGACAGGGAACAGAACGGACAGACAGAACTGGCACAGGGGAAGGAGCCAGGACAAGACTTGACATAAGACAGGAAAGGCAGAGAAACAGATCAGAAAGGGGGACACGGAGGGAACAGGCAGGACAAAAGGACCGGGAGTGAACGAAGGGAACATCGGGGAAAGAGGAGCAGAAGCCAGAGGGACGAGGGACAAAGAGAGGAGGGACAGAGACAGGAGGAACAAAGCGAGGGGGAGCAGAGGCAGGAGGGACAAAGACGGGAGGCCAGGGAGAGAAGGAGGGGGAACCAAGAGGAGCCCGAGGGAGACCCAGCGGGCGACGGGAGGCAGCCGGAAGGGCTGCAGGCGGCCGGGAGGCCGGAGCCGGAGGGGCCGAGGAGACGGGGTGAGGGACAGACGCAGGGACGAAGGAGGGAGTCGGAGGGGAGACCAGGGAAGGGGACGAAGGAGCTGGAAGGGACCCTGGCGAGGGCAAGGAGAGAGGGGGAGCCGCAGCAGACGGCGACGTCCTCCGACACGCCAGAGCGGGAGGACCAGCAGGCGAATGAGGAGCCGCCGTCGGGGGGCCCGCAGGCAACCGATAAGACGCCGGAGGAGGGACCGAGGCAGGGCGACGAGGCCGCGGAGGGGGACCCGCAGACGACAGCCGACCCGGAGGGCCAGGACCCGCAGGTGCCGACCAAGCCCTAGCGCTGGCGAGGGAGGGCGAGCCAGGGGGCTGGGCGGGTGGGACCCCAGCCGTGCGTCTGTGTCCTCTCCCCTTATGGGACACAGACATAAGGACCTGCGGCCGGGGTCGGGCTCGTCGGGGTGAGGGTACCAGAGTCACAGGGGGAGAAGGGACTGGAGTGGGGCCAGGGACTGGAGCTGCAGGCTGCAGAGGGGGCGCCTGCCCGGGAGCTGCAGGCAGGGAAAGCGCCTCGGACGTGGGCGCGGTAGCTGCAGGCAGCGGAGACGGCTGCTCGGGCTCTGGGGCCGCAGGGGGCACTTATTTTATTATATAAAATAAGTGTCACACAACCGGGGTGACATGCCTTGCCTGCTTGTGGGATGAGGAAGACTCAGGGACTGGAAATGGGATTAAAACTGAAGATGTGCTCATTCCTTTGTGTATTTACAAATTTTCCTTCCGTCAGACATGAGGAGTTTGCTGCTATATTTGGCACTAATAGAGATTCTGATGCTGCTATTTTTATTGTCTATTAGTTTGTTATTATTTACAAGTTCTGTTGTGTTTTTGCATTTTTCTCTTCTGGTTAATTAACTGCTGTCTGTTTGCTGTGAAGTATGAGTGTGGTGAGTAAGACTCAGGGACTGGAAGTGGGATTACAACTAAAGATAACATGCTTATTCCTTTTTGTATTGTTTACAAATTTCCTTCCGTCAAACATGAGGAGTTTGCTGCTATATTGTGCACTAACAGAGATTCTGATGCTGCTATTTTTATTGTTTATAAATGTGTTATTGTTTCCAAGTTGAGTATTCAATAAATGCTAAATTGAGAAATTTTGTGTATCGTTTGTTATTATTAGTGTGATATTTTACCATGCAAATAGAGGGGAAAACGTCCAATTATCGGCCAAAAAAAATCAGCAGCATATATCGGCCATCGCCTGACCCTTGACTTGAAAAACCCATATCGGTCGACCTCTAGTAACAGTACATTCTGTCCAATTCATCCATCGAGTTAAGTCACACACCCACTTGAGGGGGCACTCCGGCAGACGTGAGGATGGGGATGTTCTTTCCGCTATAACATCCACTGCAGAAGTACATCTCGCTCCTGTTCACAGGGCTTACTTCAATGATGAAGCAGGGCTGGTTGTCTGGACAAGAAGTTGTCCTGCTGCTGGGTCTCGGTGCCGTTTTTCCACCTAAGCTTGAAGGTGGAAATGTGTTCCAACTTGGTCCCTGGGACTGCAGCATAGCCAAACATCGCGAGCAGCGTCGGCCACACCCACCACCAGAACCATCACACCGTCCTATACACATAAAGAAGAACTAAAACATAGAGTGTTGTGACAATCTATGCGTTAATGTTTGGCAGCATAGGTGATTCATTAAAATTATACCGAAGAATGGAAAATGTGATATTTAGAATATTTTTTGCCATTTAGTAGCTAATTTAAGCACTTACCCAATGCCTCAATTTGTTTTAGGTCAGTAATGTCTGAGCCAAAAGAATGAATGTATGAATTTAATACAATTCACCCACTCCCACCCACACACAAATCTGAAATTCAATTTAAGACACTTCTTAAACATTAGTGCATTAACAAAAAAGGAAAATCTTAAGAGATTCAGTAGGATTTTCTATGTTAGACTTAAGCTAATAGTTCAATAGTTTTTACATATTTCAATATACCAATTTGACTTTAATGTTGAAACAGATGCTAAAACATGGAATAATTTCATAACTAGAGAAACATGTTATTCACAAACACTAGCAAAGGTAGCTTATAGTTAAGCTTACTTAAGTCAGCAAGTCAGGCTACAGTGTGTAAGAATAGTCGTAAACGATAATTTGTCTCAGTCTTACATGACAGAATAAGTAAACAGAAAATATAAAATGGCTGAAACAGCGTCATTAACGCCAGCTACAGTAGAGGCGCAGAAAAGGTGTCATGACTGAAGTATTCCCAAACTCTGGAAGACCGTATGCGAGCCTTTTTTGCCGCGTGTTTCTCCAGAGGCTCCGGAGCTCCGCTGGTTGACACAGCCATGTTGGTTCATGTGCAGGGGGACGAGCGGCAAATTTCTTTTTTGCAGGGTGGTAGGTGATGTCTCATTAATATTTATTAATTTACTTACAAAATGGTGCGGCACTGCATCCAAGCCTGCGGCACTCAGAGTCACAAATACAGTGGAAACCATTTGTAGTAATTACGTCTGTCTGGCTGATTTCCAACTAATTGATATTTGTATATTTATTACATGAATATAAGGTAATATAAGGTAATAGAAGAGGTATTTAATGGTTTTCCATCTGAGGAATTTGCAAAAAACTGCAGTGCATGATGGGTCGGACCTAAAGGCTGCCTTAACGTCCTCATCTGTATGACGACATACATCAAGACTAGGAAGGTGCATAATGTTCATGTCTGGTTGCGTTTGTTGGTCCAGAAAGTAATTCAATTTCGCCATGTAGGTTACGTTCTTAAAAACTGCTTGGATATAGCCCGATTATATGCTGTGGGCCTTTTAATTTCTTTGTTTACCAGGTAGGCTACCTTCTTTAAACTGCGTTTTGTTAGACTACATATTTAGGGAGGTCTTTATAAATTTATAGTAGTCTTCATAAATATGTACATAGTTTAGCCTAACCCAGCCACTTAAGGGAGAAAGCCAGCTCAACTAGGTGTCGGTCCCAAGCCCGGATTAATGGGGAGGGTTGGCGTCAAGAAATAAAGAGACTGTATCTTCACTGCATGACTGATGTCAAAATGTGTGAAATATGTGGTTGTATTAATAAATGCATTAAAGTAGGTTAATGATTCTGTGCTGTCTAAATTGTATAGAAAATTTCTACGTATAGCCAAACAAATCTCCTCCTGTTTGAAAAGGCATAGAAAAAGCAATTTAGCCACTAAAACTTTACAGTTTTTGTGAGGGACAGTCGAATTCTCTCGTTTCTCTCGTCAAGTTTTTTTGTGATCCTGCACCTACACTTTGCCGGCCCCAGGAGGATGGGCTCCCCCTTTGAGTTTGGTCCCTCCCAAGGTTTCTTCCTTCTTGGGAGTTTTTCCATGCTATCGGCGCCTATGGCTTACTCACTGGGGGCTTTGGGTGGGCATGATATAAAGCAAAGCATTTTCCCTCCCAGTTTCCTCCTCTGGTCCACATTGCAGGACCATCAGCCATCAGAAACAGCCAGACGGTCTCCTTCAGCTTCTTTAGTGTCCTTGGAAGCCAAGGCAGTTTTAGGTCTGAGAAGAGGTTTATCAGAAGGACACATATTACGTCGTTTGTCCTGAAATGTAACATGGGGAGGAAAAGTTAAGCGGTTTAGTCAGATTGGAGTCGTTTATTCAGCAGTGGCAGCGCCAGTGACTTAATGCTACACGTGCTATAGGGGAGTGAGATTATTTAGACCGGGTGCTTTAGCTTTTCAGCTTATGTAGATGGTGTATAGAAGCACACAGCACGATAAGCTACAGCATGGATAAAATAGGATAAAATATGAAATTCTAACGTCTAGCTCACAGAGCCTCTATGTGTACTTTGAAGAAAAAATACACTACAAGTATGCTGTAAAAACCGCAAAAATGTCTTACACAATATACAGATTTTACAGATAGTTAAAGAAAAAATGAAACCAATATTTTGGGGGTGCTGTGGGGGTACTATGGTCATTGGAGGAGGAGCTAGAGCCCCCCCCCCCCAAGCTTTTCCTTGGTGCTGCCACTGTTGTTCAGATTAAAAGTAACATTGTCATTAATAAACAGTACTCTGATCAAATTTTTGCATGTACAAACACAATCAAAGTTTAACCACATGTTTAGACACAATTCACACACCTGTTACATTTCCATAATGCTAAGACTCTCTACACTTACTTCATCCACTTTCTTGTTTGGTACACAGTCATTTGATGGATGTGTAAGATCATTACCAGACCGTCTGCTGCAAACTCTACAGTTAATGAATGGCTGCAAAAACACACAGACACACAAAAACAGTATTTAAAGAGTGGTGGGCAATAAATACAGTGAGAGAAGGTGTAGTAAAGATATATCTAATGATTTAAGGCAGAGCTGCTGGAGTGCAGGGTTTAATGACACAGAACAATTTTAGAGGAAAGAGCTTCCAAAGCAGGGTCACCATAAGGCTATATTATACAAAGCAAGTTCATCTAAAAGTATGAACAACAAATCCCGTTTAACTGAACACTGCTCTGTATTAAAATACTGTCCTCCGATCAAGCTAAGTGGTCCTGTAGTTCACTATTTAAAGAGGTAAATTTAAAGGGTAATTCACACTGCACATCTACCCTGCTCTGACCAGGTTTAATTACTGGCTTTCTAATTAAAACAAGAGTTAAGTCCTGCCCTTTCACCACAAAACACCACACTGCCATTTAAGGCTGATTTCAACAATGAGTTTTAGTTAACCTGGCTCGATTGAGTTAACTCTGGGTATGTAAAACCCGCTTTGTAGTACAGCCCACAGGTCTTTAAATAAGGCCAGCTAGGGTTCATAGCTCGAAGCATAATCTACAGGTCACCCCTCAGATGATTAGCATTTGCTTCTGCCTGGTAATCCAGCCTTTAAGCCTGTAAACCTACTAAAATTTGAGAATAAGGTGAAGGAACTGGCTCTTTGAGGCCACCTATGTATTTGTTACTTTATTGTTGGCTAACTTTCCCCCGCAGGGCATCAAAAAAGTTAACATGAACCTAAATTAATTTGCTAACTGATATGTCCAATGCTCACAGTCACAGTGACTCTTTACTTACCCTCTTGTCCATGAAAATACAGTCAGCCCGATGGTCTGTTGCAGTTGACTTTGGACATTTTGTTGCTCTCAAGAGAATCTCAATGTCAATGTATTCACTGCTGATCTAAATCACATAAACACGTTATATACAAAATTGCCTACAACTGTTTTAAAGGCAATATAACAAACAATAATCACCCAAAAAATGGCAAACTGTCACAGACTTGACTGCAGCAGATTCAGAGAGAAACTGTGAGAAGGTAAAATTGACCAGGGCTGAGATATACAACCATCACTTTCATTGTGAAGAGACATTAAGCATCATATGCATTGAAATTAAAACATCAAAATCAATGTGATACTCATTAGTTCAGCTTGCAGATGATGAAAGTTTCACACTTTTGTAAACACTTTCTCAGCAGTTACCTTCGGACGGCCCTGGATGTTATAGAAATTCATGTGCTGACGGGTTCCTTGATGAGCATTTTCGACTGCGAGTTTAATGGCCGTCTTGTGAGTGCAGGGAGACTGTGGTAATCTTGCTGGGCCTCTGTGGAGATAAGCAGAGCTCCATAAGCCAAAACCAGAAGCAGCAGGCGGGTCATCTTCCTCTCAGCTTTGAAGGGAGAAGCAGGACTGAGGACACTGATCTGTGGTCCCCTTATCCAGCACGTCCAGGGGCGTGTCCTTCACTCGAAACAAACAGACCTTTGAACAACATTGGAAAACTCTTCAGGATGAATTGAGGCAGGTGGTCAAGTGGGTTTATTGTTATTTCAGCAATATACACAGTACACAGTGAAAGGAAACATTGTTCCTCCTGGACCACGGTGCAACACAAAGAAGAAAAACAGAAACAACACAAGATGACACAAGTGCGGGCAAGATAGAACTATACAGAGTGAAAGGAGCACAAACAGAGGGAGAAAGTGCAAGATAAACACAAGAGCAACAATACAATACTACAGGACAAGACAGCGCAGTCAAGAACACAGAGTGCAGCCAGAGCTAACCTGAATAGGGGCATCAAGGTTGCCAGGCAGGCAGAGAAACAGAAAATAGAGGTCTACTTCACATACAACAACCCACAGTGGGTGTGGCAGGGAATACAACACATTACAAACTTCAAAGGCAACAACACCGTCACTGTTAACAGCAACGCCCTTTTAGCAAAGGAGCTAAACAGCTTCTTTGCTCGTCTGGAGGAACACAGAGCAGACATAGCCACACTGCCCCCTCCCCCAATCTCCAGCACTCACAGACTCCCTCTGCAGGAACACCACGCGAGAAGGCACATTGCATCTCTAGGTGTGTGGAGTTTAAGACAAGGCAAGTGATGCTACGATAATATAATTCCTTGGTAAGACCCCACCTAGAATATTGTGTGCGGGTTTGGTTACCATACCTTAAGAAGGACATTGCTGCCTTGGAAAAGGTGCAACGTAGGGCAACGAGAATGATTCCTGGTCTTAGAGGAATGTCTAATGAGGAGAGGTTAGCTGAGCTGAATCTGTTTAGCCTCGAGCAAAGGAGACTAAGGGGGGACATAATCCAGGTGTTTAAGATTCTAACAGGTCTGGATGCTGTTCAGCCAAATGGCTATTTCAATGTTAGTTTAAATACCAGAACTCGTGGCCATAAGTGGAAATTAGCTGGAGAACATTTTAAAACGAATTTGATGAAGCATTTCTGTACACAGCGTGTAGTTAGAGTATGGAATAGTCTTCCTGTTATTGTAACACAAGCTAAAACCCTGGGTTCTTTTAAATCAGAGCTAGATAAGATTTTTGAGCTATTAGCTAAGTTCTCCTCAAAGGAGCTTGATGGGCCGAATGGCCTCCTCTCATTTGTAAATCTCTTTGGTTCTTATGAGTCAGCTTACAGAGATGAGGTCCAGAAACTGATAGGTTGGAGTTCAGCAAACAATTTGGCACTAAACAGCACAAAGACAAAGGAATCACTGACTTCAGGAAGGATGGAGGCGACACTGGCCTGCCTAGATGGATGGATGGATGTTTTTATTGACATTGTAAGTACAATGAGATTTAGTTTGGAACGCGCCAGCAGCTACACAGTATATTTACAATTATATAGATTGTGAGGCATAAAATAAGGTGTGAGTAATATAACATAACGACATAATATAAGTAATCATTAATTAATCATTACAGATGGTATGAGGTGTGAACCGCTAGGCTGCTATGGCATGTTTGGTATCAAACCGATGGAAAATCACTCCAGTTTCCAAATCTGGTCAGTGGTTACCACGAAAGTGAATATATCAAAAGTTACACCAGCCTAACGAAAATCATCAATACAAGGGAAATCACTCTGGTCATAAATCTCAAAAGGACTGATACAGACCCCCTTCCGAAAGCCCGCCAAATGGATGGTCAGCCATTGGTCCAGGAGTCGAATTCCTGGTCACTCCTATTCACGAACTTTACACTATAAAACCTGGCACCTCAGAACAAAGCCAGGAGAGGAGAAACAGAAGGGAGGAGAAAACAAAAGACCATCAGCACGAAGAGAGGCAGAGAACATCAGCCCAAGAGAAGAGAAGCCCACAAGAAGCCCTCCTGAAGCCTATCAGTGAAGACCCAGCTGGACAGAGAACTGCAACCAAGCCCAAGCTTCACCAGGAGAGGGAATCAGAGGGGCTCCACTCCAACAACCGCTGCAAACACCGCGCCTCCCTGAGTGCCATCACCCATCAGCTCATCAGCCTCCGCAACCAACTGCCAAGACCCCCCCCCCCCACTCTGCAACCAAGTAAACAAACTTCCTTTCATTTATAACAACCTAAACTCCTATTCACCTGCTATATTACTTTAGGACAGTATTTCCACAAATTGCTTGCTTTGCAGAACAGTATTTTCCCTTTTAAGGTTACTCATTTTAAATCTGGTCATTGCATTTTCATGATTACATTGTTTGTGTCCACTCCGTTATTTCGTGTTTATTGTTTGTTAGGTGTAATGTCTGTCTTATGTTAGTTATAGGAATAAATGCATGTCTTTTACACAACTTCAGCCTCCGTTCATTGAGTGCTCACAAGAATCCCTGCCTGTGCGATCTACGCTCTGAAACCTCAAATTCGCCTGAAATATCGCGAGACTCTCTCTCATTGGCCGTGAGGGGAGCTTCGCTACCGATCGTTTACATTACCTGGTGACGCAGCTCGTTGGACAAGCCTTCTATTCTAACCCAGGTTATTACGTGATACTGGTTATTAATGAGTTCCATTTAAGTCACACATTAACAGACTCACGGTGTTTCGCAATTGAGTTTGAGCCGACCATTCAGCATAAAAATTGGTTAATAATCACAAGGCACAAGGTTTAAACTTATTCTGAGCACACAATTTAAACTTTTTATGACCGAACGTGCAGTGAAGAAGCGCTACTGTCAACTGGTTGCAAAAGTCGCACTCATGGCAATCTGAAGGCATTTAAGCGGGATCATATGGGCTTATTATAGTTATTTTTATTTCTATTATTAGTAGTTATATTATTTTGTTTTATTTTCGGTGATTTCATTGTAGTTCTTTCGTATTAAACTGCAGTAAACTTTAACCCTATGTCTGACGAGATTCTCAGATGTAGCGCTTTGTTTCCAGGTTCAATTCGGACGAGTGTCTCCGTTTCTATATATCCTGGGAGAGATCTCTCTATTAGCGAACGGGAATACTTGTTATGAGGTTCTAACCTAAATTATGTTGCGCTTGGACATAAGACCGATAGCTTAGTTACCTATCAGGATCATACTCGTATGTGTGTGCCTGCTTTAGACAAAGCAAGTTTAACACAACTTTGCGCTGTGAGCCAAGTGTGTGTCATTTAGAAATTGGGAGTCTCCTGTGCTTGAGACCCGCCGTGGTTAAGCACCATTTGCGACGAGATATAGTGCACTCACAATTTAAATCTGTCGCCGTAACGCGTGCGCCGTCTCGCTTCAGTAATTGTTTTAAGGGGTGATGACGAAGATGACGAATTTACTTTCCTGAAGAGGAGCAGGATGGGTCACGCGTTCTGTAAGATTTGTCTCCCACGGGGAAGGAACGATGTCAGTCGGCATGAAAAATCCAAGTCATTAGTGAATGACAGAGCCGCATGAGTGAACATGAAAAATTAATAGAAAATAAATGACAAATGGTTATTTTATATTTTATATATTTTATATATTTATATTTATATTATATTTTATATAATTTATATTATTTTATATTTCCTGTCTTAAAATGTAAGGGATACACATGGTCATTTCCGTTGTTTCCTGTTTCCTGCGAGAGTGATACTGACTGCTAGCGCGCGAACTTTGAAACCATAGATATCACCTAAATAATAATTCGAGTTAAGTCATTGGGAAAAAGCTTCGCAAGATTAATAATCCTCCAAAATAAATAAATAAAATTTCCCAGACCCCGACGGATTAATCACCTACGCAAGTACCGACCCACGATCTTCGTTCAATTAAGAAGGTGCTTCCAGCCTTACAGCCTCAGTTTACGTAAGTACAACGCCATGTCTACTGTTCCGTGTTCTGAGTGTAATATGTTTAGCTATTCTTCTCCAGTCATTAGCGGTATTTATACATGTGAGAAGTGTCAGTTAGTCGCTAGACTGACGGAGAAGATTGTAGTGTTAGAGGGACGTATCCGGACGTTACATAACATTCAGGAGAATGAGAGTTTTATTGACTCAGTATTAGCGGCTCCGGATATGTCCGCGATAGCCAGTAAGTCTCCCCCTGCTCCGGCAGCAGAGCCTTCGCAGCAAGGCGAGTGGGTGACGACCCGGCGGCATAGTCGCAAATCCAAACCAAACTTACACCGGCACCATTCGCCTATCCGCGTTTCCAACAGGTTCTCCCCACTCAGTGAAACTCCCACTGAGACGCCTGTTGAAAGTGCTCTAATAATTGGTGATTCTATTCTAAGAAACGTGAGAGTAGCGACTCCAGCGACCATTGTAAATTGTCTCCCGGGTGCCAGAGCGACCGACATCTCGGCAAATTTAAAAGTGCTGGCTAAAAGTAAACGTAAATACTCTCAGATAGTTATCCACGTCGGCACTAATGATGTCCGATTGAGGCAATCGGAGATCACAAAGGCAAATTTTAAAGAGGTGTGCAACATTGCGAAGAAGATGTGTGTGTCAGTAACGTGCTCTGTCCAGACTAAAAACTCAAGTCCAGACTAAAAACACACCTGTTTAGTTTAGCGTATAGGGACACTAGTTCTAGCCCTAGCTAACTCTTCACTCCCAGGCAGACCTGTAGTGTGAGGTGTAGAGCTGGGTGGGGATCGGTGCCATTGGCTTTGGATGAACTGGATTGTCAGTGCTGTCACTCTAGCTTTGCAATCTCTTGTGGAACTGGAGTGCTGACATTTCAGGGACTCCCCATGCCGGCATTCCCACTTGCCTCTCCCTCCTACTGATGCTGCCATAGCCATATCTGCCGGAGCTTGCAGATTGCACTTCATATTGTACTCATCTAGCTTTTAGCACTGCCAATAGCCTCCTCTACTATGCCTAATTGTACATTTTATTTCCCCTACTCCTCCTGGGGGTGATGCCTGGAGACCTCAATCTATCAAGATATCCAGCACACCCGACCACCACCAGTGACGTCCCTGCATCCAGCTCGCCGTTCTGATCTTCCATGTATGACCCGCTGCCTTACCTCTGGTTGCCTGGCAATTGGAAGAAGACTCGGCTTCGGCATTGGCTTATCTTCCTTGCTCTCCTCTCTCTATTTGACTATCCCTGCCGGCCCCTGGAGGATGGGCTTCCCCTTTGAGTCTGGTCCCTCTCAAGGTTTCTTCCTTCTAGGGAGTTTTTCCTTGCCACTGTCGCCTATGGCTTACTCACTGGGGGCTTTGGGTGAGGATACTGTAAAGCGCTTTGAGACAATGTAATGTTGTGATAATGCGCTATATAAAAATAAATTTGTTTGTTTGTTGTTGTTGATACTGGAGCCTGGTTGCGGTGGTGGGATGGCTCACGGCGGGTGCCGGAAAATTTCCTTTATTTTCAAATCCAAACCTTGACAGGTATGCTGCTGTTCCAAATCATGGGTGCATGTTACAAGTGCGGAACATATTTTAACTTAGTACTAACTTAGCATCATATTTGATCTGATTCGACTGAATATCCCAGGTTTCCATCTCTCATGCATCTGGTGTGACGTGTTTTCAGACTCTCAGGCTGGCGCAAAGAAATCTTACGGGAATTGAACGTCTCACTCCGGCCAGCTGACCAAAGTTGGTAACCTTGGTATTGTGTGTAGGAGATTCGGTATAACTATAATTTCGTTCTCCATTTACATGCCCGTAGTGTCTTTAAGTGTTATGTAGTTTTGCCTGAAACGCAAAAATAAAACAAAGCAATTAAAGCCGTAAGTGGCTCAAATTGTGCTGTAGCGATTGAAGAACTTTTGTCGGAAGTTGGATTCGAACCCACGCCTTACTTGGGAGAACAGAATACCAGAATAGAGTAGGTTAAGTCCAGCCTTGGCTTCCAAGCTGACGTTTTTCTACATATGTGCTTGTGTATCATGGACAGTAAGAGGGGGCAGGCAAGGAGAGAATTTCTCTCTTTGGGGATCAATAGAGTGTTGTTATTATAACGTCTAAAAAGTATGATGGTCTGTCGATAAATCAATAAGAAAATAAATGAAGTCGTTTTCGCGAACACGCTGGAAAAGCCAGGGGCCGGACCGACTGTAGGGGGCGTGGCCAGAGACAGCCATCTCAGGCTGTCAAGTCTCCCGTTTTGGCCGGGAAACTACCGTATTTTACTTCTCTTTCCCGCCGTCCTCCCGTATTAGTATTTTCCCGTAAATCTCCCTTATATTATATAGTTGCTGGATAGTGTAGTGGTAAGATCGCCGCCTTTCACACGGGAGACCGGGGTTCGAATCCCGGTTGTGGCCAAAAATATATTTTATATATTTTATATATTTATATTATATTTTTTATATATTGTATTATATAGTTGCTGGATAGTGTAGTGGTAAGATCGCCGCCTTTCACACGGGAGACCGGGGTTCGAATCCCGGTTGTGGCCAGAAACAACTGCTATCACAACTAGAGATTGATGAGGTACAACACGATTGCTACGACAAGGGGGAGCCAGGACGACAGGTCAGGGGGGAGATATCATCATCCCCACATTCCGAGATTGGGTACCAAGCCCCATATATATTAGTAGGCTGAATACAAGAGCAGCTGACCTGAGAAATAAGAAATAAGCTAAGAATGCGTGAAGTACCCTCAGAAGGTCTACTAGAAGATGTACGTAGAAGACAGATCAGCTGATCTACACCACAGCAACAGTAAGATTTGAAGGACCCGGCATGAAAAATAGAATAGTTCTCGTCATTAGTGAACATGTGTCTCGTCATTGTGTATCATGGACAGTAAGAGGGGGATCAATAGAGTGTTGTTATTATAACGTCTAAAAAGTATGATGGTCTGTCGATAAATCAATCAGATAAATAATGAAGTCGTTTTCGCGAACACGCTGGAAAAGCCAGGGGCCGGACCGACTGTAGGGGGCGTGGCCAGAGACAGCCATCTCAGGCTGTCAAGTCTCCCGTTTTGGCCGGGAAACTACCGTATTTTACTTCTCTTTCCCGCCGTCCTCCCGTATTAGTATTTTCCCGTAAATCTCCCTTATATTATATAGTTGCTGGATAGTGTAGTGGTAAGATCGCCGCCTTTCACACGGGAGACCCAGCGGGGCCGGTCGCGTATAGTCATAACACAGTGGCAGCCAATGAAATTGAAGGATTTTTTTTGCGAAGCGAAGAGACCCTCCCCGGCGCTGCAAAATCTCCGTTAATGATTTTTTTTCTGATACATTTCAAGTTAGATTGAAATGCTAATCATTTTGAGGCATGTTTTCAAAAAAGCATGAACAAATTTCTCCATTTCTTGTAATCACATTCATCCATTATTCTTCGTTTTCTTGATATTGATGTATTTAATAAACAGCTTAAAACTATGGTTACAATTTTATTTATTTATTTATTTATGTCGCTGTGGTAATTAAACAGACATAGACAGTTATGAATAAAATGTATTGTTTATTGAGTCTATTTACACAGAAAGAGACAAGTACTCAGGTTCTCATACTCAGGGGTATGATAAGATATACATCCATCCATCCATCCATTTTCCAAACCGCTTATTCTACTGGGTCACGGGGGTCCGGAGCCTATCCCGGAAGCAATGGGCACGAGGCAGGGAACAACCCAGGATGGGGGGCCAGCCCATCGCAGGGCACACTCACACACCATTCACTCTCACATGCACACCTATGGGCAATTTAGCAACTCCAATTAGCCTCAGCATGTTTTTGGACTGTGGGGGGAAACCGGAGTACCCCCCACGACGACATGGGGAGAACATGCAAACTCCACACACATGTGACACAGGCGGCGACTCAAACCTGGGTCCCAGAGGTGTGAGGCAACAGTGCTAACCACTGCACCACCATGCCACCCCCAAGATATACATTACCGCTCAAAAGTTTGGGATCACATGCAAATTTCTTTGTTTTCCAAAGAAAAACACATTTTCATGCAATTCACAAAATTTTATCCACATCTACATATAGAGGCCTATTATCAGCAACTGGCAGTCCTCTGCATCAATCTCCTGGTATGTCTGACTGCTTATTCTTTAAATATTGCTAACACATTTTGGAGGTTTGGTTTGGGTCATTATCCTTTTGTAGGATAAAACTGACCCCAATCAAGTCTTGTCACAGGGTATATAATTGAACGGTAGTGTATGTCAAATATTAAATAGATGAAATGATTAATTTTCTTAAACAGCAGTGTTAATGTATGCATTTTGTAGCATGTTAACAAATGACTCATTGAATCCTGAATCAAAACAAAAAGCATAATTAAAAATAGCATTGTTATGACAATACTAACAGTGATGCTGCAGCATTTTAACAACTGTCAGATAGTTAGACATACAGTACCAGTCAGTAATTTGGACACACCACTCTGCCTACAAAGGGACTGGGTCATATTACCTGGATACTTGAGCTAAACCCAGTAGAAATGTTTTTCAAGGAGTCTGACCAGAGAGTTAAAGAAAATCGGCTGAGTGCTCAGCATATATGAGACGGCTCCTTCAGGAGAGCTGGAAAAGCATTCCAGGAGGCCACCTCATTAAACTAGTATAAAGTAGAAAGCAGGATCAGTCAGTCCCTGGAGCAGCTGGGGTTAAGGGCCTTGCTCAAGGGCCCAATGGTGGGATCACTCGGCCAGCCCTGGGATTTGAACCGGCAACCTTCTGAGTTCCAACAGAATTGTCCCCCCCAACAAATTATTTTTTTTAAATAACTTTTCTGAGTAGTGCATAATTCCATGTGTATTACTTTATAGTTATGATGTCTTTATAAATATTACAAAATGTAAAGAATAGTACAAAGAAACAATTCTATAGGTAGGTGTGCCCAAAACTCCTGACTGACGCCGTAACACTTTCTTAGACTCACCACACTGGTTGAGGTGGTGATGAGACAAGAGAGATTTAGCCAGTGGATAGGGAATGATTAATAGGACAGATCTGAAAGGGTCACGATGGGGAATTTAGCCATTGGGGTAACTGCCCCACACTTTGAGAGATGCTCAGGGATAATTTATGACCTTAGAGAATCAGGAACAAACAAGGAACATATTAACCATATGTTAAAATGCTGCAAGTGTATATTCAAACAATACTGAACTATAAAGAATATAAAACAATCTTTACTTTTTTTGTTTTAAAAAAAAACTATGCTTGCCACTTCTTTAAGAAAACCTACCTAACAGCGGCAATTTTTACAATCTGATTGTAACCCACCTGTTGCCATGCATTATTTGTCAGTGAAAAATGAGCCCAGACACAAAATAGCTGTTCTTAATAAAGTGGACAGAGTGTATATGGAAAACATTTACAATTTTTACAAATAACGCTGCTCTTGAAGTAGCAGGTAGTGTGTTACTTTTTTCTCTCCGCTGACCAACGCTGCTTTTCAGCCTCATAAAAAGGAGATTTTTGAAACTCCCTCCAGGTCATCTCTGGCTGCATAGTCTTGAACAATGGAACAAACAGAACACAGGCATCAAAACGGGCCTGAACGTGGCCAAAACAAGATGAATAATAAAGAACTTGGATGAAAAATTCTGATCATGACATCCAGAATTATCCTCCATAATTGAAGGGAAAGAACCTTTAGCATCATGGACTCCAACAACTTGCAAACCTGAAAGCAAAGTGAAAAAACCACAAATGAACCACAAATAATATTGATTCCTTAATTTATACTGAATCCTGAAGAGTGACTGTTTGTGTGTGTGCATGCATATGAGATTCTCACTCATCGGGCCTTCGGTTTTGGAAGGGGACCAACAAAGCATCATCCTCTCCAATTCCTCATCTTCCTCTATTTCTATAAAACAAAATAGATATGAATAAAAGACATAATCAATGCACAGAACCACATATATGAAACTGTCAGCCAACCTGGAGGATTAGTAGAAGTGTCTGGAAGTGCTGGTCTTGAGGGAGCAGAAGCCTCCAGTGTCATCTGAAGATTGCTGTGCTTCAGCCTCAGGTACTGCTGTAGTCGGTACATTTTGCTGCCTGGTACGCATTGTTGTTTGAGGATAACAGCCTCATACCCATCATCCCTACTGTCCCAAATATCCTTCCAGGTCTTGCCAGCACGGACTCCAAACCCAACCAAATTCTCATCCTCACTTTTGACAGGTGGTAGTTGACAGGCGTAAAGAAACACAGAAGGGCATGGAATTATAAACAAGAATTCTGTGATCTGACACCTTTGCCATTTGGTAGCAAAGTAAGTGTAATAGCTTCTAACTGACTTGCTTTAACCTAAAACAAGGTTTGTTTGAACAACTTTAGTAGGTTTAATACTTAACGATTATGTGAGGAATTCTTTAATATCCAAGTTAACGGCAATGCCAGCAAACAATATGCATAAAAAAGTTGTAGTTAAATATCAATGACTTACAGGAAAGTTACCGTCACAGTACCTTGCATATAGGAACGTGCAGAATTAGTATATGTATAATACACTATATATATAAGGTTAGTTTATAAACGGTAATCCAGTTTATTCTGTCTCATCTGCCTAGACTCATTCTACTTGACCAGTGTATGCTCGTTTTACTGCAAATTACTCGTTTTCCATAAATGGACACTGTCTAGCTTAATAAATGTACTGCTTTACCGGGCCACTAATAAAAGATACTTTTGGATTCCTCACGATGAGTGGAATTCTTATAAACGGTACCCGCCTTAATTTCCAAAGTCAAACATGTTTTTATTTAAATTGTGCATTAAAAATTGAATATTAATTATTAAATATTTCAAAAGCAATGCTACCTATGGAGCGAGTGAATAACTACTTCAGCATTACACAGAGAGCTTCGCGAGGGGCTCCGTAAAACGTACAGCATCCAGTTCGATTTTGGAATGTGAAATACATCGGAATATTTAAGAAAATATAAGATTGCTGTTCAGTTTACCTTGGAAAGTCGTCCTTTCCGTTCGACCGGGCGGTTTTTCTTTTAGGTGAATCACCAAATTTACTGAAATACTACTCACTCTCTGCTGCTCTTTTCCAAAATCCAGTTGTGTCGACTGTCGGTAGTGATAAGGGTAAAACGTCATTGGAGGCGTCGAAACAGCGACAAAACATCAACCAGTGGCCGAAAGAATATTACATCCGTACTGTTAAGCACTACCATTGAAAATGAATGGGAAAAGTTAAGGGAAGTTAAGCTAAACTATTCTCGCCGCCCGCAGGGGTTCGAATCCGGTTGACCGGTTGTGGCCAAAAATATATTTTATATATTTTATATATTTTATATATTTATATTTATATTATATTTTATATAATATATATATCATCATCCCCACATTCCGAGATTGGGTACCAAGCCCCATATATAGTTAGTATAGTTGGTAACCTTGGTATTGTGTGTAGGAGATTCGGTATAACTATAATTTCGTTCTCCATTTACATGCCCGTAGTGTCTTTAAGTGTTATGTAGTTTTGCCTGAAACGCAAAAATAAAACAAAGCAATTAAAGCCGTAAGTGGCTCAAATTGTGCTGTAGCGATTGAAGAACTTTTGTCGGAAGTTGGATTCGAACCCACGCCTTACTTGGGAGAACAGAATACCAGAATAGAGTAGGTTAAGTCCAGCCTTGGCTTCCAAGCTGACGTTTTTCTACATATGTGCTTGTGTATCATGGACAGTAAGAGGGGGCAGGCAAGGAGAGAATTTCTCTCTTTGGGGATCAATAGAGTGTTGTTATTATAACGTCTAAAAAGTATGATGGTCTGTCGATAAATCAATAAGAAAATAAATGAAGTCGTTTTCGCGAACACGCTGGAAAAGCCAGGGGCCGGACCGACTGTAGGGGGCGTGGCCAGAGACAGCCATCTCAGGCTGTCAAGTCTCCCGTTTTGGCCGGGAAACTACCGTATTTTACTTCTCTTTCCCGCCGTCCTCCCGTATTAGTATTTTCCCGTATTTTCCCTTATATTATATAGTTGCTGGATAGTGTAGTGGTAAGATCGCCGCCTTTCACACGGGAGACCGGGGTTCGAATCCCGGTTGTGGCCAAAAATATATTTTATATATTTTATATATTTATATTTATATTATATTTTATATAATATATATATCATCATCCCCACATTCCGAGATTGGGTACCAAGCCCCATATATAGTTAGTATAGTTGGTAACCTTGGTATTGTGTGTAGGAGATTCGGTATAACTATAATTTCGTTCTCCATTTACATGCCCGTAGTGTCTTTAAGTGTTATGTAGTTTTGCCTGAAACGCAAAAATAAAACAAAGCAATTAAAGCCGTAAGTGGCTCAAATTGTGCTGTAGCGATTGAAGAACTTTTGTCGGAAGTTGGATTCGAACCCACGCCTTACTTGGGAGAACAGAATACCAGAATAGAGTAGGTTAAGTCCAGCCTTGGCTTCCAAGCTGACGTTTTTCTACATATGTGCTTGTGTATCATGGACAGTAAGAGGGGGCAGGCAAGGAGAGAATTTCTCTCTTTGGGGATCAATAGAGTGTTGTTATTATAACGTCTAAAAAGTATGATGGTCTGTCGATAAATCAATAAGAAAATAAATGAAGTCGTTTTCGCGAACACGCTGGAAAAGCCAGGGGCCGGACCGACTGTAGGGGGCGTGGCCAGAGACAGCCATCTCAGGCTGTCAAGTCTCCCGTTTTGGCCGGGAAACTACCGTATTTTACTTCTCTTTCCCGCCGTCCTCCCGTATTAGTATTTTCCCGTAAATCTCCCTTATATTATATAGTTGCTGGATAGTGTAGTGGTAAGATCGCCGCCTTTCACACGGGAGACCGGGGTTCGAATCCCGGTTGTGGCCAAAAATATATTTTATATATTTTATATATTTTATATATTTTATATATTTATATTTATATTATATTTTATATAATTTATATTATTTTATATTTCCTGTCTTAAAATGTAAGGGATACTGGAGCCTGGTTGCGGTGGTGGGATGGCTCACGGCGGGTGCCGGAAAATTTCCTTTATTTTCAAATCCAAACCTTGACAGGTATGCTGCTGTTCCAAATCATGGGTGCATGTTACAAGTGCGGAACAAGATCGCCGCCTTTCACACGGGAGACCGGGGTTCGAATCCCGGTTGTGGCCAAAAATATATTTTATATATTTTATATATTTATATTATATTTATATTATATTTTTTATATATTGTATTATATAGTTGCTGGATAGTGTAGTGGTAAGATCGCCGCCTTTCACACGGGAGACCGGGGTTCGAATCCCGGTTGTGGCCAGAAACAACTGCTATCACAACTAGAGATTGATGAGGTACAACACGATTGCTACGACAAGGGGGAGCCAGGACGACAGGTCAGGGGGGAGATATCATCATCCCCACATTCCGAGATTGGGTACCAAGCCCCATATATATTAGTAGGCTGAATACAAGAGCAGCTGACCTGAGAAATAAGAAATAAGCTAAGCTGGAAACCTGGACCCTCCGACCAAGAATGCGTGAAGTATATTTTATATATTTTATATATTTATATTTATATTATATTTTATATAATCCCCACATTCCGAGATTGGGTACCAAGCCCCATATATAGTTAGTATAGTTGGTAACCTTGGTATTGTGTGTAGGAGATTCGGTATAACTATAATTTCGTTCTCCATTTACATGCCCGTAGTGTCTTTAAGTGTTATGTAGTTTTGCCTGAAACGCAAAAATAAAACAAAGCAATTAAAGCCGTAAGTGGCTCAAATTGTGCTGTAGCGATTGAAGAACTTTTGTCGGAAGTTGGATTCGAACCCACGCCTTACTTGGGAGAACAGAATACCAGAATAGAGTAGGTTAAGTCCAGCCTTGGCTTCCAAGCTGACGTTTTTCTACATATGTGCTTGTGTATCATGGACAGTAAGAGGGGGCAGGCAAGGAGAGAATTTCTCTCTTTGGGGATCAATAGAGTGTTGTTATTATAACGTCTAAAAAGTATGATGGTCTGTCGATAAATCAATAACAATATCAATGAAGTCAATGTTTATCTAAAGGAATCAGAATTCAGGAAAAGCCAGGGGCCGGACCGAGTGTAGGGGGCGTGGCCAGAGACAGCCTGCTGACTGTTCCAAATCATGGGTGCATGTTACAAGTCCGGAACATATTTTAACTTAGTACTAACTTAGCATCATATTTGATCTGATTCGACTGAATATCCCAGGTTTCCATCTCTCATGCATCTGGTGTGACGTGTTTTCAGACTCTCAGGCTGGCGCAAAGAAATCTTACGGGAATTGAACGTCTCACTCCGGTCAGCTGACCAAAGTTGGTAACCTTGGTATTGTGTGTAGGAGATTCGGTATAACTATAATTTCGTTCTCCATTTACATGCCCGTAGTGTCTTTAACCGGCTGCACAAACTGGATCCGCCTCCATTACGACACAACTTTGCCCTTATTGGCTTAAGAATTTAGTCACATACATGACGTATATCTGCTATTTCTCCCGAGAAGCAGGTAAAGCAGTGGTAACTGCTTTGTAGTTAATTTACCTGGTAAAATTAAGTTTAAATAAATGATATAAATACTGTAATAGTACTCGTGAGCTTTGTTTATTTGTTATTAGTTATTGTAATGTTGCGCTGCTTTATTTGTTTAATCGTCTAGTCTGTGGAGACATTCAAGTTAATCAAATAAGAATTGCACTGTACACTGTACATGACCATAAAAACTTTGTATCCTTGAAATAAATGTTTTTGATCTTTTCCTTGGCAGTTATCTTTTTACACAGGGCCTCTATGTACACGATAGTTTTTTTTTTCACGACTAACAGTATGGATCAGGAGTTGGTTATTGTAAAAGAAGTAATGTGCATGCAGGTGATATTTGTATAGATTTATCCACACCCTTGTAGCAGTGCTGCCATTGCAGTCAGATCTCGCAAACTAGGAGTATTAGTTGTCTTTATTTCTCTTTATTTCTTGACGCCAACCCTCTCCATTAATCCGGGCTTGGGACTGGCACCTACCTGAGCTGGCTTGCTCCCTTAAGTGGCTGGGTTAGGCTAAACTATATATATATATTTACCAAGACTACAATAAAACATCTCGAAATGTGTAGTCTAGCAAAACGCAGTTTAAAGAAGGTAGCCTACCTGGCGAAATTGCAAACAAATTAAGGGCGTTAGGCAGCCTTTAGATCCTACCCATCATGCACTGCAGTTTTTTGCTAATTCCTCAAATGGAAAACTGTCCATCCATCCATCCATCCATTTTCCAAACCGCTTATCCTACTGGATCGCGGGGGGTCTGGAGCCTATCCCGGAAGCAATGGGCACGAGACAGGGAACAACTCAGGATGGCGGGCCAGCCCATCGCAGGGCACACTCACACACTATTCACTCACGCATACACTCCTATGGGCAATTTAGCAACTCCAATTAGCCTCAGCATGTTTTTGGACTGTGGGGGAAACCAGAGTACCCGGAGGAAACCCCACGATGAAATGGGTAGAACATGCAAACTCCACACACATGTGACCCAGGTGGAGACTCGAACCCGGGCCCTAGAGGTGTGAGGCAACAGTGCTAACCACTGCACCACCATGCTGCCCCCTAAATGGAAAACCATTAAATACAAAAGGAAAACAAAAGTGCTGTAAGACTGTATACTTATGTGTATGTTAGTAAAGGCTGTAGCTGACACAACGGACCCCACTAATTAGAAAGGGGTAATTGTACACATGTGGCATCCAGTATGTTCTTCTATAACAGTTTTAAAAAAAAAAAAAAAACTCACATTACACAAATTGGCACTATCAAAACGAGGATTATGGGGAAAATGGGGACTGTGATGGAGATTACATACACGTAGGCATGGTATTTAGTTTTTTTTAATCTGGTCACCTTCCAGAGTAATTGTAAACTAAAACCATCTTCACCCTATTTGATTCTTTATAAATGGACAATCAGTCGTGCAGTAAATGGGGGTATAGAGAGACACAGAGCTTGTCTAACAAGAAACCCTGGGAAGCTAACATTAATAGGGTGGGTATGGATAGCAAAACCATTGATACAGATTACAGATTTATATCTCACCTGAACCCTGGCGGGCTCCGTGCCAATAGGGGTTGGGATTAGGGTTAGTTAACTTAAGTAGTAATATTGATGTGTATATTCTCCTATTCTCCAGTCAGTGAATCGTGAAACGTAATGTTAATATGTTTCTATACCTATATGTTCTGCTTAAAAACCCATAAAGGCAAGCACAGTGTTTAGACATTCTGTTACTTAGACTAGTAAACACTAAGATCCTTCAGCTTTCAATTAACCTGACACAACAGTCTAAACAACAAATGTGTGCCATGTCATTTGTCATCTTTACATCTTGTATCCTTTATATGGTAATTGGATTTTCAAGGTGGAATTGCAGGTCGATCATTTTAAGGATCTAGATGTAAACCTCCCTGGTGTTGCTTTAATATTTTTTTTGCACAATTTGCTTCACACACTTCCTCCAGCAGAGAAGCTTACAATACTACACCCCACCAAATGACTGGATGATGCCTTTTTATTTAAGGTCTGGCTGTGAGCCTCGATTACCGATACACTATCTTCAGGCTCCTGCCGGGATCAGTCAGTATGGTGGACCTTTGGAGGAATGGGTACAAAACCATCAGGAAAGTTTGCAGGTGCTTCAAGAGTATGTGAAGGCTTAGTTGGAGGAACAAGCCACACCACGAAATCGGAAACACAATGAGTTGGTTAATGATTAGGGGTTTGATGAAGGTCAGCTGGTGTGTTTGCGGAACCATGTTCGAGGTAAAATACAGGATCATTGGGATGCCTGTTTGTATATGGTAGTTCGGTGTCCCCAAGATCAGGGTGCAGTTTACTCTGCAACTCCAATGGAGGGGGACGGGGTTGTCCGTCAAGTTCACCGAACAGAGTTGCGTCCAGTACCACAGGGGGTTGTTATGTCAGGGGAAGATGTTCTGGTAATGTCTCCTGAGTCTGGGTTGCCCACAGGGGCAACAGAAATGGAATCGGATGAGGACTCTGTGATTTTACGGGGACAGGGCTGGTGGGAGGGGTCGCAATAGAGCATCCACAAGTAGGCCTCGTATAATGGAGGAGGTTATGTCCCCCCCGAGGTGTAGAGACCAGTTAAACGTTCGGTGAGGTCCACCACTGGTCATCATACCAACCCTTATAAGTTACCACGGTCAGTGAATGATCGTTCGGTTGGGGAGGAAGACCAGTGGTTTGGGGATAGAATTCTTAGCTGTGATCGTTGGGTCATCAATTTCATTTTGGGGGATGGATTGTAGCCAGGCAATTATAGGCAGGTATAGGAACTGCAGTTCGGACTGGAGGCATAGCCGGGGCGAGATGGCTGTGCATGTTCCGATGGTAGGGCATATTGGCAAAGGAGCAGGCACGGGAAAGACAGGCAGGGTCCTGATAGATTTGGTGGAGCATCGGCGGGCATATTGAATTTGCAGTGTAGCAGCCTTTCTGTTTGCTTGTTTCAGGGGTGAACAATCTTATCCGCAAAGGGCCGGTGTGTATGCAGGTTTTCGCTGCAACTCCCTAATTAGATTTCTAATTAGAGGACTGATTAGCTGAAGAGTCCTCATACCTGGTTTTGAAGAGCTGACCTAAAGGTTACCCCAAAAACCTGTTTTTTTTTTGTTTGAATGGGGCAGTGAGTCATGGGGTAAACTACTGTTCTTTAGGGGTTTTCAAGGTGGAATTACGGGTCGATAATTTTAAGGATCAGGTTGTAAACCTCCCTGGTGTTGCTTTAATATGTTTTATCTGAGGTTGTATCGTGTATTATCAAGCCAGCCGGCTTAGTGGCCTCGGGAGCGGGGTTTAGTGGGAGCAGCTGGCTAGTTTTATTTTCTTTTTTGTTTGTGTCTTTTTCTTTGTTGTATGTATATTTTGGGTTCATTATTAGGCAGGCTGGGCCTTTTGGCACCTGTAGTCTGGGTGCTGGATTGCCCATAGGGGTCTTTTTTATTGCTGTGATTTGCTGTGTCATTCACTAGTGTGATTTGTGCTGGATGTGTTTTTAAGGTTGTGCTGTGGCGTGTACCTGAGCAAACTTTGGGCAACCTGTTCTCTTGTTGGCTTTATTGACAAAGGGTGGATTAGTCTAATTACGGCCTGCTACAAATAGCTGCATATAACGTATAAAAAAAATCACCTTATGGGTGCTCCGTAGGGTAGCAAGATCTTGAGTTTTTTTTACAGTACTCGGGTACGTTTTAAAATTTTCGACCAATCAGCAAACATTATTCTGACAGCATAGCTGGGAAACCAATGAAAAGTGAGTGCAACGTTCTAGAACTTGACTTCGGGTTGACGCTCCCTATAAAAGAGCTGGGTACTGCTTCAAGGCGTTCAGTTGGCGCTACCTCCTGATAGAGTAGCACTGTACGGCTCTTGTTCCGTAAAACAACATCAAAAGGATGAAAAAAAAAACAATATTTAAAGAAGACGAAAAAAATCAATTTTTAAAGAAGACGAAAAAAACATCGTCTAAAAAAATAAGCCAAAAAAATAATATCCGAAGAAGGAAAAACATGCAAAGTAAAAAAAAACAAACAAAAATAAAAAACAATATCCAAAGAAGAAGGAAAAAAACATCCAAAGGGAGAAAAGAAGAACTGAAGGGCCAACGAGGTAGGAGGAAATACAAATTTCGTTTCAGCACCGTTGGAGTGCCAAGCCGTGAAAAGCATTTGGCCAGAAGACAAGGTAAGTGTTGTATCTGTTATTTTAAAACAGCGCTTTTCAAAATGCTGCTTTATAATCGTTTGAGATCGTTAGCCAGTGTGACAGCTGAAGGCTTTTTGAGTTTACCAACATAAAGTTTTATTTCTGTATTAGGACATTGTCAGGAACAATGATGTGTTCATCGCTATGATGTGGTCAAAAAGCGATGCATTGAATCTTAGAAACATTTGTGATTTTTCAAACGATGCTTTTCCTTTTATTTAATCAGTAAAATTTCCATCGGTTTTATATAGTGCCCCTTGAAATATGTCTTTAGCTCATTTTCCGGGCATTTTACTAGAATGCATCCTGAGAAATACACAAGCTCTGCTGCATTTCCGTGCCTCGATGTTTAGTGCCGAGTATAATTGTTGCAGTTGCCTTTTATATATTCCATGAGACCTGTTGGTACCAAGAGAAGTGTGAGACTGTCAGGGTGAATTTATCATACAATCGCACGCATAAATACCTGAGGGTTGCCAGTCCTTTTGCGTTGTTACAGGAGGACTAGAGCTGACGAGTGTGTTTCTACACACTATCAAGGGCATTGTAGTACAGTTTTCTCAGGTGGGAGAATGCTGCCGATCTCCTATTTGACAATACAGCCCTTGATATATTAGAATATTACAGAACTAGAAGCCTTTTGCAAGGAAGAATGTGAGAAAATCCCAAGTACAAGAACTGAAAGCCTTTCAGCTGGCTATAAGAAGCGCTTGTAAGCTGTGATATCTGGCAGAGGAGGTGTTACTAAGTACTGATTACGTAGGGTGCCCAAACTTTTGCAGAGTGCCATAATAATGTTTTTATTTTGTAATTTTGTTCAATTTATGGCATAAAAAGTAACTATTCATCAATGTTTGCTGAAAATATTGTGTATTTTTCCCCCAGTTCCTAAAGAGACTGTATTAACTGATATTGTTGCTTTTGTAATTGAAAAGATGTTATTTGTCAAGGGGTGCCAAACCTTTGCATAAGACTGTACACAGTGTGTGTATGTGTTTATGTGAGTGTGTGTCTGTGTGTGTGTGTGTATATATATATATATATGTGTGTGTGTGTATATATTTCTGTATATGCATGTGTATATATATATTTATATATAGTTCACACACATTCAAACTTATTTGAATACACATTCAAAATTATTTTTATTATTATTATTTTCGTTTTTTTTTTTTTTTGTGTTTTAAAATTTTTTATTTTTGCAATGGAAATAAAAATAAAGCAGTCCTCCGTAGAGGAGGGGTGGTGGAGGGAATATATATATATATATACATATATATAAAATAATTGTCACACAACTGGGGTGACATGCCTTTCCTGCTCACCCAATTTTAGTGCACTTTAGTTATGCATAATGACCTTCTAGTCTCGATACACCCATATATATATATGTATATATATATATAGTTTTTTTTGTTTTTTTTTTTGCAATAGACAATAAAAATAACGCAGTTCTCCGTAAAGGAGGGATGGTGGATGGAATATATATATACATATATATAAAATAATTGTCACACAACCTGGGTGACATGCCTTGCCTGCTCACCCAGTTTTAGTGCACCTTAGTTATTCATAATGACCATCTAGTCTCGATACACCCATAAATATATATGTATATATATATAGTTTTTTTTGTTTTTTTTTTTGCAATAGACAATAAAAATAACGCAGTTCTCCATAAAGGAGGGATGGTGGATGGAATATATATATACATATATATAAAATAATTGTCACACAACTTGGGTGACATGCCTTGCCTGCTCACCCAATTTTAGTGCAACTTAGTTATCCATAATGACCAACTAGTCTCGAAACACCCATATATATATATATATATGTACATATATATATAGTTTTTTTATTAGCAATAGAAAAGAAAAATAACGCAGTTCTCCGTAAAGGAGGGATGGTGGATGGAATATATATATATATATATACATTTATATAAAATAATTGTCACACAACCTGGGTGACATGCCTTGCCTGCTCACCCAATTTTAGTGCACCTTAGTTATCCATACTGACCATCTAGTCTCGACACACCCATATATATATATATATATATATATATATATATATATATATATGTATATATATATATAGATATTTTTTCTTTTTCTTGTGTTTTTTTTTCGCAATGGATATTAAAAATAAAGCAGTCCTCCGTAAAGGAGGGGTGGTGGAGGGAATATATATATACATATATATATAAAATAATTGTCACACAACCTGGGTGACATGCCTTGCCTGCTCACCCAATTTTAGTGCAACTTAGTTATCCATAATGACCAACTAGTCTCGATACACCCATATATATATATATATATGTACATATATATAGTTTTTTTATTAGCAATAGAAAAGAAAAATAACGCAGTTCTCCGTAAAGGAGGGATGGTGGATGGAATATATATATATATATATATATATATATATATATATATATATATATATATATATATATATACATTTATATAAAATAATTGTCACACAACCTGGGTGACATGCCTTGCCTGCTCACCCAATTTTAGTGCACTTTAGTTATCCATACTGACCATCTAGTCTCGACACACCCATATATATATATATATATATATATATATATATATATATATGTATATATATATAGATATTTTTTCTTTTTCTTGTGTTTTTTTTTCGCAATGGATATTAAAAATAAAGCAGTCCTCCGTAAAGGAGGGGTGGTGGAGGGAATATATATATACATATATATATAAAATAATTGTCACACAACCTGGGTGACATGCCTTGCCTGCTCACCCAATTTTAGTGCAACTTAGTTATCCATAATGACCAACTAGTCTCGATACACCCATATATATATATATATATGTACATATATATAGTTTTTTTATTAGCAATAGAAAAGAAAAATAACGCAGTTCTCCGTAAAGGAGGGATGGTGGATGGAATATATATATATATATATATATATATATATATATATATATATACATTTATATAAAATAATTGTCACACAACCTGGGTGACATGCCTTGCCTGCTCACCCAATTTTAGTGCACTTTAGTTATCCATACTGACCATCTAGTCTCGACACACCCATATATATATATATATATATATATATATATATATATATATATATATATATATATGTATATATATAGATATTTTTTCTTTTTCTTGTGTTTTTTTTTCGCAATGGATATTAAAAATAAAGCAGTCCTCCGTAAAGGAGGGATGGTGGATGGAATATATATATAAAATAATTGTCACACAACCGGGGTGACATGCCTTGCCTGCTCACCCAATTTTAGTGCACCTTAGTTATTCATAATGACCATCTAGTCTCGATACACCCATAAATATATATGTATATATATATAGTTTTTTTATTAGCAATAGAAAAGAAAAATAACGCAGTTCTCCGTAAAGGAGGGATGGTGGATGGAATATATATATATATATATACATTTATATAAAATAATTGTCACACAACCTGGGTGACATGCCTTGCCTGCTCACCCAATTTTAGTGCACTTTAGTTATCCATAATGACCATCTAGTCTCGATACACCCATGAATATATATGTATATATATATATATATATATATATATATATATAGTTTTTCTGTTTTTTTTTTGCAATAGACAATAAAAATAACGCAGTTCTCCGTAAAGGAGGGATGGTGGATGGAATATGTATATGCATATATATAAAATAATTGTCACACAACCTGGGTGACATGCCTTGCCTGCTCACCCAATTTTAGTGCACCTCAGTTATCCATACTGACCATCTAGTCTCGACACACCCATATATATATATATATATATATATATATATATATATATATATATGTATATATATAGATATTTTTTCTTTTTCTTGTGTTTTTTTTTCGCAATGGATATTAAAAATAAAGCAGTCCTCCGTAAAGGAGGGGTGGTGGAGGGAATATATATATACATTTATATAAAATAATTGTCACACAACTGGGGTGACATGCCTTGCCTGCTCACCCAATTTTAGTGCACCTTAGTTATCCATAATGACCAACTAGTCTCGATACACCCATAAATATATATATATATATGTACATATATATAGTTTTTTTATTAGCAATAGAAAAGAAAAATAACGCAGTTCTCCGTAAAGGAGGGATGGTGGATGGAATATATACATACATATATATAAAATAATTGTCACACAACCTGGGTGACATGCCTTGCCTGCTCACCCAATTTTAGTGCAACTTAGTTATCCATAATGACCAACTAGTCTCGATACACCCATAAATATATATGTATATATATAGTTTTTTTTTTTTCGCAATGGACAATAAAAATAACGCAGTTCTCCGTAAAGGAGGGATGGTGGATGGAATATATATATAAAATAATTGTCACACAACCGGGGTGACATGCCTTGCCTGCTCACCCAATTTTAGTGCACCTTAGTTATTCATAATGACCATCTAGTCTCGATACACCCATAAATATATATGTATATATATGTATTGTTTTTTTTTTTTTTTTTTTTTTGCAATAGACAATAAAAATAGCGCAGTTCTCCATAAAGGAGGGATGGTGGATGGAATATATATATACATATATATAAAATAATTGTCACACAACCTGGGTGACATGCCTTGCCTGCTCACCCAATTTTAGTGCAACTTAGTTATCCATAATGACCAACTAGTCTCGATACACCCATATATATATATATATATATATGTACATATATATAGTTTTTTTATTAGCAATAGAAAAGAAAAATAACACAGTTCTCCGTAAAGGAGGGATGGTGGATGGAATATATATATATATATATATATATATATATATATATATATACATTTATATAAAATAATTGTCACACAACCTGGGTGACATGCCTTGCCTGCTCACCCAATTTTAGTGCACTTTAGTTATCCATACTGACCATCTAGTCTCGACACACCCATATATATATATATATATATATATATATGTATATATATAGATATTTTTTCTTTTTCTTGTGTTTTTTTTTCGCAATGGATATTAAAAATAAAGCAGTCCTCCGTAAAGGAGGGATGGTGGATGGAATATATATATAAAATAATTGTCACACAACCGGGGTGACATGCCTTGCCTGCTCACCCAATTTTAGTGCACCTTAGTTATTCATAATGACCATCTAGTCTCGATACACCCATAAATATATATGTATATATATATAGTTTTTTTATTAGCAATAAAAAAGAAAAATAACGCAGTTCTCCGTAAAGGAGGGATGGTGGATGGAATATATATATATATATATATATATATATATATATATATATATATATACATTTATATAAAATAATTGTCACACAACCTGGGTGACATGCCTTGCCTGCTCACCCAATTTTAGTGCACTTTAGTTATCCAGAATGACCATCTAGTCTCGATACACCCATGAATATATATGTATATATATATATATATATATATATATATATATATATATATATATAGTTTTTCTGTTTTTTTTTTGCAATAGACAATAAAAATAACGCAGTTCTCCATAAAGGAGGGATGGTGGATGGAATATGTATATGCATATATATAAAATAATTGTCACACAACCTGGGTGACATGCCTTGCCTGCTCACCCAATTTTAGTGCACCTTAGTTATCCATACTGACCATCTAGTCTCGATACACCCATATATATATATATATATATATATATATATATATATATATATATATATATATATATGTACATATATATAGTTTTTTTATTAGCAATAGAAAAGAAAAATAACGCAGTTCTCCGTAAAGGAGGGATGGTGGATGGAATATATATATATATATATACATTTATATAAAATAATTGTCACACAACCTGGGTGACATGCCTTGCCTGCTCACCCAGTTTTAGTGCACCTTAGTTATCCATAATGACCATCTAGTCTCGATACACCCATAAATATATATACTGAACAAAAATATAAACGCAACACTCTTGTTTCTGCTCCCATTTTTCATGAGATGGACTTAAAGACCTACAATTCATTCCAGATACACAATATTACCATTTCTCTCAAACATTTCTCACAAATCAGTCTAAATGTGTGATAGTGAGCACTTCTGCTTTGCTGAGATAATCCATCCCACCTCACAGGTGTGCCACATCAAGATGCTGATCTGACATCATGGGTAGTGCACAGGTGTACCTTATACTGCCCACAATAAAAGGCCACCCTGGAATGTGCAGTTTTTTGCTTTATTGGGGGTCTGGGGACTCAGAACCGGTCAGTATCTGGTGTGACCACCATTTGCCTCATACAATGCAACACATCTTCTTCGCATAGAGTTTATCAGATTGTCAATTGTGGCCTGTGGAATGTTGGTCCACTCCTCTTCAATGGCTGTGCGAAGTTGTTGGATATTAGTGGGAACTGGTACACGCTGTCGTATACGCCGGTCAAGCACATCCCAAACATGCTCAACGGGTGACATGTCCGGTGAGTATGCTGGCCATGCAAGAACTGGGACATTTTCAGCTTCCAAGAACTGTGTACAGATCCTTGCAACATGGGGCCGTGCATCATCTGTCTGAGTGGCTGGTCTCAGACGATCTTGGAGGTGAACCTGCTGGATGTGGAGGTCCTGGGCTGGTGTGGTTACACGTGGTCTGCGGTTGTGAGGCCGGTTGGATGTACTGCCATATTCTCTGAAACGCCTTTGGAGACGGCTTATGGTTGAGAAATGAACATTCAATGCACGAGCAACAGATCTGGTTGACATTCCTGCTGTCAGCATGCCAATTGCACGCTCCCTCAATGCTTGTGGCATCTGTGGCATTTTGCTGTGAGACAAAACTGCACATTCCAGGGTGGCCTTTTATTGTGGGCAGTATAAGGTACACCTGTGCACTACCCATGATGTCAGATCAGCATCTTGATGTGGCACACCTGTGAGGTGGGATGGATTATCTCAGCAAAGCAGAAGTGCTCACTATCACACATTTAGACTGATTTGTGAGAAATGTTTGAGAGAAATGGTAATATTGTGTATCTGGAATGAATTGTAGATCTTTAAGTCCATCTCATGAAAAATGGGAGCAAAAACAAAAGTGTTGCGTTTATATTTTTGTTCAGTGTATGTATATGTATACATATAGTTTTTTTTGTGTTTGTGAAAACGGGTCTTTAATCGGGGAAACGGAGCGGGTAGAGCAGGACGGAACGCAGGCATTGACAAACTACAATGACGGACAGGGCAAACAGGTAAGACCAGGACTTAAAATAGGTCATGACTAATCAAAGTAATCGGGCAAAGCAGGAGACGATCAGGGAAGCACACGTGGGTAATCAGGGGGCGTGGCACACACGAGGAGCGGACAAGCCGGGCATATATGTATATCTATATAAAACCTCATTAATGAGGGACAGGGAACAGAACGGACAGACAGAACTGGCACAGGGGAAGGAGCCAGGACAAGACTTGACATAAGACAGGAAAGGCAGAGAAACAGATCAGAAAGGGGGACACGGAGGGAACAGGCAGGACAAAAGGACCGGGAGTGAACGAAGGGAACATCGGGGAAAGAGGAGCAGAAGCCAGAGGGACGAGGGACAAAGAGAGGAGGGACAGAGACAGGAGGAACAAAGCGAGGGGGAGCAGAGGCAGGAGGGACAAAGACGGGAGGCCAGGGAGAGAAGGAGGGGGAACCAAGAGGAGCCCGAGGGAGACCCAGCGGGCGACGGGAGGCAGCCGGAAGGGCTGCAGGCGGCCGGGAGGCCGGAGCCGGAGGGGCCGAGGAGACGGGGTGAGGGACAGACGCAGGGACGAAGGAGGGAGTCGGAGGGGAGACCAGGGAAGGGGACGAAGGAGCTGGAAGGGACCCTGGCGAGGGCAAGGAGAGAGGGGGAGCCGCAGCAGACGGCGACGTCCTCCGACACGCCAGAGCGGGAGGACCAGCAGGCGAATGAGGAGCCGCCGTCGGGGGGCCCGCAGGCAACCGATAAGACGCCGGAGGAGGGACCGAGGCAGGGCGACGAGGCCGCGGAGGGGGACCCGCAGACGACAGCCGACCCGGAGGGCCAGGACCCGCAGGTGCCGACCAAGCCCTAGCGCCGGCGAGGGAGGGCGAGCCAGGGGGCTGGGCGGGTGGGACCCCAGCCGTGCGTCTGTGTCCTCTCCCCTTATGGGACACAGACATAAGGACCTGCGGCCGGGGTCGGGCTCGTCGGGGTGAGGGTACCAGAGTCACAGGGGGAGAAGGGACTGGAGTGGGGCCAGGGACTGGAGCTGCAGGCTGCAGAGGGGGCGCCTGCCCGGGAGCTGCAGGCAGGGAAAGCGCCTCGGACGTGGGCGCGGTAGCTGCAGGCAGCGGAGACGGCTGCTCGGGCTCTGGGGCCGCAGGGGGCACTTATTTTATTATATAAAATAAGTGTCACACAACCGGGGTGACATGCCTTGCCTGCTTGTGGGATGAGGAAGACTCAGGGACTGGAAATGGGATTAAAACTGAAGATGTGCTCATTCCTTTGTGTATTTACAAATTTTCCTTCCGTCAGACATGAGGAGTTTGCTGCTATATTTGGCACTAATAGAGATTCTGATGCTGCTATTTTTATTGTCTATTAGTTTGTTATTATTTACAAGTTCTGTTGTGTTTTTGCATTTTTCTCTTCTGGTTAATTAACTGCTGTCTGTTTGCTGTGAAGTATGAGTGTGGTGAGTAAGACTCAGGGACTGGAAGTGGGATTACAACTAAAGATAACATGCTTATTCCTTTTTGTATTGTTTACAAATTTCCTTCCGTCAAACATGAGGAGTTTGCTGCTATATTGTGCACTAACAGAGATTCTGATGCTGCTATTTTTATTGTTTATAAATGTGTTATTGTTTCCAAGTTGAGTATTCAATAAATGCTAAATTGAGAAATTTTGTGTATCGTTTGTTATTATTAGTGTGATATTTTACCATGCAAATAGAGGGGAAAACGTCCAATTATCGGCCAAAAAAAATCAGCAGCATATATCGGCCATCGCCTGACCCTTGACTTGAAAAACCCATATCGGTCGACCTCTAGTAACAGTACATTCTGTCCAATTCATCCATCGAGTTAAGTCACACACCCACTTGAGGGGGCACTCCGGCAGACGTGAGGATGGGGATGTTCTTTCCGCTATAACATCCACTGCAGAAGTACATCTCGCTCCTGTTCACAGGGCTTACTTCAATGATGAAGCAGGGCTGGTTGTCTGGACAAGAAGTTGTCCTGCTGCTGGGTCTCGGTGCCGTTTTTCCACCTAAGCTTGAAGGTGGAAATGTGTTCCAACTTGGTCCCTGGGACTGCAGCATAGCCAAACATCGCGAGCAGCGTCGGCCACACCCACCACCAGAACCATCACACCGTCCTATACACATAAAGAAGAACTAAAACATAGAGTGTTGTGACAATCTATGCGTTAATGTTTGGCAGCATAGGTGATTCATTAAAATTATACCGAAGAATGGAAAATGTGATATTTAGAATATTTTTTGCCATTTAGTAGCTAATTTAAGCACTTACCCAATGCCTCAATTTGTTTTAGGTCAGTAATGTCTGAGCCAAAAGAATGAATGTATGAATTTAATACAATTCACCCACTCCCACCCACACACAAATCTGAAATTCAATTTAAGACACTTCTTAAACATTAGTGCATTAACAAAAAAGGAAAATCTTAAGAGATTCAGTAGGATTTTCTATGTTAGACTTAAGCTAATAGTTCAATAGTTTTTACATATTTCAATATACCAATTTGACTTTAATGTTGAAACAGATGCTAAAACATGGAATAATTTCATAACTAGAGAAACATGTTATTCACAAACACTAGCAAAGGTAGCTTATAGTTAAGCTTACTTAAGTCAGCAAGTCAGGCTACAGTGTGTAAGAATAGTCGTAAACGATAATTTGTCTCAGTCTTACATGACAGAATAAGTAAACAGAAAATATAAAATGGCTGAAACAGCGTCATTAACGCCAGCTACAGTAGAGGCGCAGAAAAGGTGTCATGACTGAAGTATTCCCAAACTCTGGAAGACCGTATGCGAGCCTTTTTTGCCGCGTGTTTCTCCAGAGGCTCCGGAGCTCCGCTGGTTGACACAGCCATGTTGGTTCATGTGCAGGGGGACGAGCGGCAAATTTCTTTTTTGCAGGGTGGTAGGTGATGTCTCATTAATATTTATTAATTTACTTACAAAATGGTGCGGCACTGCATCCAAGCCTGCGGCACTCAGAGTCACAAATACAGTGGAAACCATTTGTAGTAATTACGTCTGTCTGGCTGATTTCCAACTAATTGATATTTGTATATTTATTACATGAATATAAGGTAATATAAGGTAATAGAAGAGGTATTTAATGGTTTTCCATCTGAGGAATTTGCAAAAAACTGCAGTGCATGATGGGTCGGACCTAAAGGCTGCCTTAACGTCCTCATCTGTATGACGACATACATCAAGACTAGGAAGGTGCATAATGTTCATGTCTGGTTGCGTTTGTTGGTCCAGAAAGTAATTCAATTTCGCCATGTAGGTTACGTTCTTAAAAACTGCTTGGATATAGCCCGATTATATGCTGTGGGCCTTTTAATTTCTTTGTTTACCAGGTAGGCTACCTTCTTTAAACTGCGTTTTGTTAGACTACATATTTAGGGAGGTCTTTATAAATTTATAGTAGTCTTCATAAATATGTACATAGTTTAGCCTAACCCAGCCACTTAAGGGAGAAAGCCAGCTCAACTAGGTGTCGGTCCCAAGCCCGGATTAATGGGGAGGGTTGGCGTCAAGAAATAAAGAGACTGTATCTTCACTGCATGACTGATGTCAAAATGTGTGAAATATGTGGTTGTATTAATAAATGCATTAAAGTAGGTTAATGATTCTGTGCTGTCTAAATTGTATAGAAAATTTCTACGTATAGCCAAACAAATCTCCTCCTGTTTGAAAAGGCATAGAAAAAGCAATTTAGCCACTAAAACTTTACAGTTTTTGTGAGGGACAGTCGAATTCTCTCGTTTCTCTCGTCAAGTTTTTTTGTGATCCTGCACCTACACTTTGCCGGCCCCAGGAGGATGGGCTCCCCCTTTGAGTTTGGTCCCTCCCAAGGTTTCTTCCTTCTTGGGAGTTTTTCCATGCTATCGGCGCCTATGGCTTACTCACTGGGGGCTTTGGGTGGGCATGATATAAAGCAAAGCATTTTCCCTCCCAGTTTCCTCCTCTGGTCCACATTGCAGGACCATCAGCCATCAGAAACAGCCAGACGGTCTCCTTCAGCTTCTTTAGTGTCCTTGGAAGCCAAGGCAGTTTTAGGTCTGAGAAGAGGTTTATCAGAAGGACACATATTACGTCGTTTGTCCTGAAATGTAACATGGGGAGGAAAAGTTAAGCGGTTTAGTCAGATTGGAGTCGTTTATTCAGCAGTGGCAGCGCCAGTGACTTAATGCTACAGGTGCTATAGGGGAGTGAGATTATTTAGACCGGGTGCTTTAGCTTTTCAGCTTATGTAGATGGTGTATAGAAGCACACAGCACGATAAGCTACAGCATGGATAAAATAGGATAAAATATGAAATTCTAACGTCTAGCTCACAGAGCCTCTATGTGTACTTTGAAGAAAAAATACACTACAAGTATGCTGTAAAAACCGCAAAAATGTCTTACACAATATACAGATTTTACAGATAGTTAAAGAAAAAATGAAACCAATATTTTGGGGGTGCTGTGGGGGTACTATGGTCATTGGAGGAGGAGCTAGAGCCCCCCCCCCCAAGCTTTTCCTTGGTGCTGCCACTGTTGTTCAGATTAAAAGTAACATTGTCATTAATAAACAGTACTCTGATCAAATTTTTGCATGTACAAACACAATCAAAGTTTAACCACATGTTTAGACACAATTCACACACCTGTTACATTTCCATAATGCTAAGACTCTCTACACTTACTTCATCCACTTTCTTGTTTGGTACACAGTCATTTGATGGATGTGTAAGATCATTACCAGACCGTCTGCTGCAAACTCTACAGTTAATGAATGGCTGCAAAAACACACAGACACACAAAAACAGTATTTAAAGAGTGGTGGGCAATAAATACAGTGAGAGAAGGTGTAGTAAAGATATATCTAATGATTTAAGGCAGAGCTGCTGGAGTGCAGGGTTTAATGACACAGAACAATTTTAGAGGAAAGAGCTTCCAAAGCAGGGTCACCATAAGGCTATATTATACAAAGCAAGTTCATCTAAAAGTATGAACAACAAATCCCGTTTAACTGAACACTGCTCTGTATTAAAATACTGTCCTCCGATCAAGCTAAGTGGTCCTGTAGTTCACTATTTAAAGAGGTAAATTTAAAGGGTAATTCACACTGCACATCTACCCTGCTCTGACCAGGTTTAATTACTGGCTTTCTAATTAAAACAAGAGTTAAGTCCTGCCCTTTCACCACAAAACACCACACTGCCATTTAAGGCTGATTTCAACAATGAGTTTTAGTTAACCTGGCTCGATTGAGTTAACTCTGGGTATGTAAAACCCGCTTTGTAGTACAGCCCACAGGTCTTTAAATAAGGCCAGCTAGGGTTCATAGCTCGAAGCATAATCTACAGGTCACCCCTCAGATGATTAGCATTTGCTTCTGCCTGGTAATCCAGCCTTTAAGCCTGTAAACCTACTAAAATTTGAGAATAAGGTGAAGGAACTGGCTCTTTGAGGCCACCTATGTATTTGTTACTTTATTGTTGGCTAACTTTCCCCCGCAGGGCATCAAAAAAGTTAACATGAACCTAAATTAATTTGCTAACTGATATGTCCAATGCTCACAGTCACAGTGACTCTTTACTTACCCTCTTGTCCATGAAAATACAGTCAGCCCGATGGTCTGTTGCAGTTGACTTTGGACATTTTGTTGCTCTCAAGAGAATCTCAATGTCAATGTATTCACTGCTGATCTAAATCACATAAACACGTTATATACAAAATTGCCTACAACTGTTTTAAAGGCAATATAACAAACAATAATCACCCAAAAAATGGCAAACTGTCACAGACTTGACTGCAGCAGATTCAGAGAGAAACTGTGAGAAGGTAAAATTGACCAGGGCTGAGATATACAACCATCACTTTCATTGTGAAGAGACATTAAGCATCATATGCATTGAAATTAAAACATCAAAATCAATGTGATACTCATTAGTTCAGCTTGCAGATGATGAAAGTTTCACACTTTTGTAAACACTTTCTCAGCAGTTACCTTCGGACGGCCCTGGATGTTATAGAAATTCATGTGCTGACGGGTTCCTTGATGAGCATTTTCGACTGCGAGTTTAATGGCCGTCTTGTGAGTGCAGGGAGACTGTGGTAATCTTGCTGGGCCTCTGTGGAGATAAGCAGAGCTCCATAAGCCAAAACCAGAAGCAGCAGGCGGGTCATCTTCCTCTCAGCTTTGAAGGGAGAAGCAGGACTGAGGACACTGATCTGTGGTCCCCTTATCCAGCACGTCCAGGGGCGTGTCCTTCACTCGAAACAAACAGACCTTTGAACAACATTGGAAAACTCTTCAGGATGAATTGAGGCAGGTGGTCAAGTGGGTTTATTGTTATTTCAGCAATATACACAGTACACAGTGAAAGGAAACATTGTTCCTCCTGGACCACGGTGCAACACAAAGAAGAAAAACAGAAACAACACAAGATGACACAAGTGCGGGCAAGATAGAACTATACAGAGTGAAAGGAGCACAAACAGAGGGAGAAAGTGCAAGATAAACACAAGAGCAACAATACAATACTACAGGACAAGACAGCGCAGTCAAGAACACAGAGTGCAGCCAGAGCTAACCTGAATAGGGGCATCAAGGTTGCCAGGCAGGCAGAGAAACAGAAAATAGAGGTCTACTTCACATACAACAACCCACAGTGGGTGTGGCAGGGAATACAACACATTACAAACTTCAAAGGCAACAACACCGTCACTGTTAACAGCAACGCCCTTTTAGCAAAGGAGCTAAACAGCTTCTTTGCTCGTCTGGAGGAACACAGAGCAGACATAGCCACACTGCCCCCTCCCCCAATCTCCAGCACTCACAGACTCCCTCTGCAGGAACACCACGCGAGAAGGCACATTGCATCTCTAGGTGTGTGGAGTTTAAGACAAGGCAAGTGATGCTACGATAATATAATTCCTTGGTAAGACCCCACCTAGAATATTGTGTGCGGGTTTGGTTACCATACCTTAAGAAGGACATTGCTGCCTTGGAAAAGGTGCAACGTAGGGCAACGAGAATGATTCCTGGTCTTAGAGGAATGTCTAATGAGGAGAGGTTAGCTGAGCTGAATCTGTTTAGCCTCGAGCAAAGGAGACTAAGGGGGGACATAATCCAGGTGTTTAAGATTCTAACAGGTCTGGATGCTGTTCAGCCAAATGGCTATTTCAATGTTAGTTTAAATACCAGAACTCGTGGCCATAAGTGGAAATTAGCTGGAGAACATTTTAAAACGAATTTGATGAAGCATTTCTGTACACAGCGTGTAGTTAGAGTATGGAATAGTCTTCCTGTTATTGTAACACAAGCTAAAACCCTGGGTTCTTTTAAATCAGAGCTAGATAAGATTTTTGAGCTATTAGCTAAGTTCTCCTCAAAGGAGCTTGATGGGCCGAATGGCCTCCTCTCATTTGTAAATCTCTTTGGTTCTTATGAGTCAGCTTACAGAGATGAGGTCCAGAAACTGATAGGTTGGAGTTCAGCAAACAATTTGGCACTAAACAGCACAAAGACAAAGGAATCACTGACTTCAGGAAGGATGGAGGCGACACTGGCCTGCCTAGATGGATGGATGGATGTTTTTATTGACATTGTAAGTACAATGAGATTTAGTTTGGAACGCGCCAGCAGCTACACAGTATATTTACAATTATATAGATTGTGAGGCATAAAATAAGGTGTGAGTAATATAACATAACGACATAATATAAGTAATCATTAATTAATCATTACAGATGGTATGAGGTGTGAACCGCTAGGCTGCTATGGCATGTTTGGTATCAAACCGATGGAAAATCACTCCAGTTTCCAAATCTGGTCAGTGGTTACCACGAAAGTGAATATATCAAAAGTTACACCAGCCTAACGAAAATCATCAATACAAGGGAAATCACTCTGGTCATAAATCTCAAAAGGACTGATACAGACCCCCTTCCGAAAGCCCGCCAAATGGATGGTCAGCCATTGGTCCAGGAGTCGAATTCCTGGTCACTCCTATTCACGAACTTTACACTATAAAACCTGGCACCTCAGAACAAAGCCAGGAGAGGAGAAACAGAAGGGAGGAGAAAACAAAAGACCATCAGCACGAAGAGAGGCAGAGAACATCAGCCCAAGAGAAGAGAAGCCCACAAGAAGCCCTCCTGAAGCCTATCAGTGAAGACCCAGCTGGACAGAGAACTGCAACCAAGCCCAAGCTTCACCAGGAGAGGGAATCAGAGGGGCTCCACTCCAACAACCGCTGCAAACACCGCGCCTCCCTGAGTGCCATCACCCATCAGCTCATCAGCCTCCGCAACCAACTGCCAAGACCCCCCCCCCCCACTCTGCAACCAAGTAAACAAACTTCCTTTCATTTATAACAACCTAAACTCCTATTCACCTGCTATATTACTTTAGGACAGTATTTCCACAAATTGCTTGCTTTGCAGAACAGTATTTTCCCTTTTAAGGTTACTCATTTTAAATCTGGTCATTGCATTTTCATGATTACATTGTTTGTGTCCACTCCGTTATTTCGTGTTTATTGTTTGTTAGGTGTAATGTCTGTCTTATGTTAGTTATAGGAATAAATGCATGTCTTTTACACAACTTCAGCCTCCGTTCATTGAGTGCTCACAAGAATCCCTGCCTGTGCGATCTACGCTCTGAAACCTCAAATTCGCCTGAAATATCGCGAGACTCTCTCTCATTGGCCGTGAGGGGAGCTTCGCTACCGATCGTTTACATTACCTGGTGACGCAGCTCGTTGGACAAGCCTTCTATTCTAACCCAGGTTATTACGTGATACTGGTTATTAATGAGTTCCATTTAAGTCACACATTAACAGACTCACGGTGTTTCGCAATTGAGTTTGAGCCGACCATTCAGCATAAAAATTGGTTAATAATCACAAGGCACAAGGTTTAAACTTATTCTGAGCACACAATTTAAACTTTTTATGACCGAACGTGCAGTGAAGAAGCGCTACTGTCAACTGGTTGCAAAAGTCGCACTCATGGCAATCTGAAGGCATTTAAGCGGGATCATATGGGCTTATTATAGTTATTTTTATTTCTATTATTAGTAGTTATATTATTTTGTTTTATTTTCGGTGATTTCATTGTAGTTCTTTCGTATTAAACTGCAGTAAACTTTAACCCTATGTCTGACGAGATTCTCAGATGTAGCGCTTTGTTTCCAGGTTCAATTCGGACGAGTGTCTCCGTTTCTATATATCCTGGGAGAGATCTCTCTATTAGCGAACGGGAATACTTGTTATGAGGTTCTAACCTAAATTATGTTGCGCTTGGACATAAGACCGATAGCTTAGTTACCTATCAGGATCATACTCGTATGTGTGTGCCTGCTTTAGACAAAGCAAGTTTAACACAACTTTGCGCTGTGAGCCAAGTGTGTGTCATTTAGAAATTGGGAGTCTCCTGTGCTTGAGACCCGCCGTGGTTAAGCACCATTTGCGACGAGATATAGTGCACTCACAATTTAAATCTGTCGCCGTAACGCGTGCGCCGTCTCGCTTCAGTAATTGTTTTAAGGGGTGATGACGAAGATGACGAATTTACTTTCCTGAAGAGGAGCAGGATGGGTCACGCGTTCTGTAAGATTTGTCTCCCACGGGGAAGGAACGATGTCAGTCGGCATGAAAAATCCAAGTCATTAGTGAATGACAGAGCCGCATGAGTGAACATGAAAAATTAATAGAAAACAAATGACAAATGGTTATTTTATATTTTATATATTTTATATATTTATATTTATATTATATTTTATATAATTTATATTATTTTATATTTCCTGTCTTAAAATGTAAGGGATACACGTGGTCATTTCCGTTGTTTCCTGTTTCCTGCGAGAGTGATACTGACTGCTAGCGCGCGAACTTTGAAACCATAGATATCACCTAAATAATAATTCGAGTTAAGTCATTGGGAAAAAGCTTCGCAAGATTAATAATCCTCCAAAATAAATAAATAAAATTTCCCAGACCCCGACGGATTAATCACCTACGCAAGTACCGACCCACGATCTTCGTTCAATTAAGAAGGTGCTTCCAGCCTTACAGCCTCAGTTTACGTAAGTACAACGCCATGTCTACTGTTCCGTGTTCTGAGTGTAATATGTTTAGCTATTCTTCTCCAGTCATTAGCGGTATTTATACATGTGAGAAGTGTCAGTTAGTCGCTAGACTGACGGAGAAGATTGTAGTGTTAGAGGGACGTATCCGGACGTTACATAACATTCAGGAGAATGAGAGTTTTATTGACTCAGTATTAGCGGCTCCGGATATGTCCGCGATAGCCAGTAAGTCTCCCCCTGCTCCGGCAGCAGAGCCTTCGCAGCAAGGCGAGTGGGTGACGACCCGGCGGCATAGTCGCAAATCCAAACCAAACTTACACCGGCACCATTCGCCTATCCGCGTTTCCAACAGGTTCTCCCCACTCAGTGAAACTCCCACTGAGACGCCTGTTGAAAGTGCTCTAATAATTGGTGATTCTATTCTAAGAAACGTGAGAGTAGCGACTCCAGCGACCATTGTAAATTGTCTCCCGGGTGCCAGAGCGACCGACATCTCGGCAAATTTAAAAGTGCTGGCTAAAAGTAAACGTAAATACTCTCAGATAGTTATCCACGTCGGCACTAATGATGTCCGATTGAGGCAATCGGAGATCACAAAGGCAAATTTTAAAGAGGTGTGCAACATTGCGAAGAAGATGTGTGTGTCAGTAACGTGCTCTGTCCAGACTAAAAACTCAAGTCCAGACCAAAAACACACCTGTTTAGTTTAGCGTATAGGGACACTAGTTCTAGCCCTAGCTAACTCTTCACTCCCAGGCAGACCTGTAGTGTGAGGTGTAGAGCTGGGTGGGGATCGGTGCCATTGGCTTTGGATGAACTGGATTGTCAGTGCTGTCACTCTAGCTTTGCAATCTCTTGTGGAACTGGAGTGCTGACATTTCAGGGACTCCCCATGCCGGCATTCCCACTTGCCTCTCCCTCCTACTGATGCTGCCATAGCCATATCTGCCGGAGCTTGCAGATTGCACTTCATATTGTACTCATCTAGCTTTTAGCACTGCCAATAGCCTCCTCTACTATGCCTAATTGTACATTTTATTTCCCCTACTCCTCCTGGGGGTGATGCCTGGAGACCTCAATCTATCAAGATATCCAGCACACCCGACCACCACCAGTGACGTCCCTGCATCCAGCTCGCCGTTCTGATCTTCCATGTATGACCCGCTGCCTTACCTCTGGTTGCCTGGCAATTGGAAGAAGACTCGGCTTCGGCATTGGCTTATCTTCCTTGCTCTCCTCTCTCTATTTGACTATCCCTGCCGGCCCCTGGAGGATGGGCTTCCCCTTTGAGTCTGGTCCCTCTCAAGGTTTCTTCCTTCTAGGGAGTTTTTCCTTGCCACTGTCGCCTATGGCTTACTCACTGGGGGCTTTGGGTGAGGATACTGTAAAGCGCTTTGAGACAATGTAATGTTGTGATAATGCGCTATATAAAAATAAATTTGTTTGTTTGTTGTTGTTGATACTGGAGCCTGGTTGCGGTGGTGGGATGGCTCACGGCGGGTGCCGGAAAATTTCCTTTATTTTCAAATCCAAACCTTGACAGGTATGCTGCTGTTCCAAATCATGGGTGCATGTTACAAGTGCGGAACATATTTTAACTTAGTACTAACTTAGCATCATATTTGATCTGATTCGACTGAATATCCCAGGTTTCCATCTCTCATGCATCTGGTGTGACGTGTTTTCAGACTCTCAGGCTGGCGCAAAGAAATCTTACGGGAATTGAACGTCTCACTCCGGCCAGCTGACCAAAGTTGGTAACCTTGGTATTGTGTGTAGGAGATTCGGTATAACTATAATTTCGTTCTCCATTTACATGCCCGTAGTGTCTTTAAGTGTTATGTAGTTTTGCCTGAAACGCAAAAATAAAACAAAGCAATTAAAGCCGTAAGTGGCTCAAATTGTGCTGTAGCGATTGAAGAACTTTTGTCGGAAGTTGGATTCGAACCCACGCCTTACTTGGGAGAACAGAATACCAGAATAGAGTAGGTTAAGTCCAGCCTTGGCTTCCAAGCTGACGTTTTTCTACATATGTGCTTGTGTATCATGGACAGTAAGAGGGGGCAGGCAAGGAGAGAATTTCTCTCTTTGGGGATCAATAGAGTGTTGTTATTATAACGTCTAAAAAGTATGATGGTCTGTCGATAAATCAATAAGAAAATAAATGAAGTCGTTTTCGCGAACACGCTGGAAAAGCCAGGGGCCGGACCGACTGTAGGGGGCGTGGCCAGAGACAGCCATCTCAGGCTGTCAAGTCTCCCGTTTTGGCCGGGAAACTACCGTATTTTACTTCTCTTTCCCGCCGTCCTCCCGTATTAGTATTTTCCCGTAAATCTCCCTTATATTATATAGTTGCTGGATAGTGTAGTGGTAAGATCGCCGCCTTTCACACGGGAGACCGGGGTTCGAATCCCGGTTGTGGCCAAAAATATATTTTATATATTTTATATATTTATATTTATATTTATATTATATTTTATATAATATATATATCATCATCCCCACATTCCGAGATTGGGTACCAAGCCCCATATATATTAGTAGGCTGAATACAAGAGCAGCTGACCTGAGAAATAAGAAATAAGCTAAGCTGGAAACAGATCAGCTGATCTACACCACAGCAACAGTGATCCTTGAGCTGGAGCCGGACCGTCTTTGAAGACTCCGTAAATCTCCGTATAATAATATATATCTACGGGAACGAGAAAGCAGAGAACAAGAACAAGATTTGTAAATGTAAGATTTGAAGGACCCGGCATGAAAAATAGAATAGTTCTCGTCATTAGTGAACATGTGTCTCGTCATTGTGTATCATGGACAGTAAGAGGGGGATCAATAGAGTGTTGTTATTATAACGTCTAAAAAGTATGATGGTCTGTCGATAAATCAATCAGATAAATAATGAAGTCGTTTTCGCGAACACGCTGGAAAAGCCAGGGGCCGGACCGACTGTAGGGGGCGTGGCCAGAGACAGCCATCTCAGGCTGTCAAGTCTCCCGTTTTGGCCGGGAAACTACCGTATTTTACTTCTCTTTCCCGCCGTCCTCCCGTATTAGTATTTTCCCGTAAATCTCCCTTATATTATATAGTTGCTGGATAGTGTAGTGGTAAGATCGCCGCCTTTCACACGGGAGACCGGGGTTCGAATCCCGGTTGTGGCCAAAAATTTATTTTATATATTTTATATATTTATATTTATATTTATATTATATTTTATATAATATATATATCATCATCCCCACATTCCGAGATTGGGTACCAAGCCCCATATATATTAGTAGGCTGAATACAAGAGCAGCTGACCTGAGAAATAAGAAATAAGCTAAGCTGGAAACCTGGACCCTCCGACCAAGAATGCGTGAAGTACCCTCAGAAGGTCTACTAGAAGATGTACGTAGAAGACTACTACAGATCAGCTGATCTACACCACAGCAACAGTGATCCTTGAGCTGGAGCCGGACCGTCTTTGAAGACTCCGTAAATCTCCGTATAATAATATATATCTACGGGAACGAGAAAGGAGAAAGCAGAGAACAAGAACAAGATTTGTAAATGTAAGATTTGAAGGACCCCCGGCATGAAAAATAGAATAGTTCTCGTCATTAGTGAACATGTGTCTCGTCATTGTGTATCATGGACAGTAAGAGGGGGATCAATAGAGTGTTGTTATTATAACGTCTAAAAAGTATGATGGTCTGTCGATAAATAATGAAGTCGTTTTCGCGAACACGCTGGAAAAGCCAGGGTGTAGGGGGCGTGGCCAGAGACAGCCTGCTGACCATCTCAGGCTGTCAAGTCTCCCGTTTTGGCCGGGAAACTACCGTATTTTACTTCTCTTTCCCGCCGTCCTCCCGTATTAGTATTTTCCCGTAAATCTCCCTTATATTATATAGTTGCTGGATAGTGTAGTGGTAAGATCGCCGCCTTTCACACGGGAGACAGGGGTTCGAATCCCGGTTGTGGCCAAAAATTTATTTTATATATTTTATATATTTTATATATTTATATTTATATTATATTTTATATAATTTATATTATTTTATATTTCCTGTCTTAAAATGTAAGGGATACTGGAGCCTGGTTGCGGTGGTGGGATGGCTCACGGCGGGTGCCGGAAAATTTCCTTTATTTTCAAATCCAAACCTTGACAGGTATGCTGCTGTTCCAAATCATGGGTGCATGTTACAAGTGCGGAACATATTTTAACTTAGTACTAACTTAGCATCATATTTGATCTGATTCGACTGAATATCCCAGGTTTCCATCTCTCATGCATCTGGTGTGACGTGTTTTCAGACTCTCAGGCTGGCGCCTGAGAAACGTCTCACTCCGGCCAGCTGACCAAAGTTGGTAACCTTGGTATTGTGTGTAGGAGATTCGGTATAACTATAATTTCGTTCTCCATTTGCATGCCCGAAGTGTCTTTAAGTGTTATGTAGTTTTGCCTGAAACGCAAAAATAAAACAAAGCAATTAAAGCCGATCAGTGGCTCAAATTGTGCTGTAGCGATTGAAGAACTTTTGTCGGAAGTTGGATTCGAACTTGGGATGCCTTACTTGGGAGAACAGAATACCAGAATAGAGTAGGTTAAGTCCAGCCTTGGCTTCCAAGCTGACGTTTTTCTACATATGTGCTTGTGTATCATGGACAGTAAGAGGGGGCAGGCAAGGAGAGAATTTCTCTCTTTGGGGATCAATAGAGTGTTGTTATTATAACGTCTAAAAAGTATGATGGTCTGTCGATAAATCAATAACAATATCAATGAAGTCAATGTTTATCTAAAGGAATCAGAATTCAGGAAAAGCCAGGGGCCGGACCGAGTGTAGGGGGCGTGGCCAGAGACAGCCTGCTGACTGTTCCAAATCATGGGTGCATGTTACAAGTCCGGAACATATTTTAACTTAGTACTAACTTAGCATCATATTTGATCTGATTCGACTGAATATCCCAGGTTTCCATCTCTCATGCATCTGGTGTGACGTGTTTTCAGACTCTCAGGCTGGCGCAAAGAAATCTTACGGGAATTGAACGTCTCACTCCGGTCAGCTGACCAAAGTTGGTAACCTTGGTATTGTGTGTAGGAGATTCGGTATAACTATAATTTCGTTCTCCATTTACATGCCCGTAGTGTCTTTAACCGGCTGCACAAACTGGATCCGCCTCCATTACGACACAACTTTGCCCTTATTGGCTTAAGAATTTAGTCACATACATGACGTATATCTGCTATTTCTCCCGAGAAGCAGGTAAAGCAGTGGTAACTGCTTTGTAGTTAATTTACCTGGTAAAATTAAGTTTAAATAAATGATATAAATACTGTAATAGTACTCGTGAGCTTTGTTTATTTGTTATTAGTTATTGTAATGTTGCGCTGCTTTATTTGTTTAATCGTCTAGTCTGTGGAGACATTCAAGTTAATCAAATAAGAATTGCACTGTACACTGTACATGACCATAAAAACTTTGTATCCTTGAAATAAATGTTTTTGATCTTTTCCTTGGCAGTTATCTTTTTACACAGGGCCTCTATGTACACGATAGTTTTTTTTTTCACGACTAACAGTATGGATCAGGAGTTGGTTATTGTAAAAGAAGTAATGTGCATGCAGGTGATATTTGTATAGATTTATCCACACCCTTGTAGCAGTGCTGCCATTGCAGTCAGATCTCGCAAACTAGGAGTATTAGTTGTCTTTATTTCTCTTTATTTCTTGACGCCAACCCTCTCCATTAATCCGGGCTTGGGACTGGCACCTACCTGAGCTGGCTTGCTCCCTTAAGTGGCTGGGTTAGGCTAAACTATATATATATATTTACCAAGACTACAATAAAACATCTCGAAATGTGTAGTCTAGCAAAACGCAGTTTAAAGAAGGTAGCCTACCTGGCGAAATTGCAAACAAATTAAGGGCGTTAGGCAGCCTTTAGATCCTACCCATCATGCACTGCAGTTTTTTGCTAATTCCTCAAATGGAAAACTGTCCATCCATCCATCCATCCATTTTCCAAACCGCTTATCCTACTGGATCGCGGGGGGTCTGGAGCCTATCCCGGAAGCAATGGGCACGAGACAGGGAACAACTCAGGATGGCGGGCCAGCCCATCGCAGGGCACACTCACACACTATTCACTCACGCATACACTCCTATGGGCAATTTAGCAACTCCAATTAGCCTCAGCATGTTTTTGGACTGTGGGGGAAACCAGAGTACCCGGAGGAAACCCCACGATGACATGGGTAGAACATGCAAACTCCACACACATGTGACCCAGGTGGAGACTCGAACCCGGGCCCTAGAGGTGTGAGGCAACAGTGCTAACCACTGCACCACCATGCTGCCCCCTAAATGGAAAACCATTAAATACAAAAGGAAAACAAAAGTGCTGTAAGACTGTATACTTATGTGTATGTTAGTAAAGGCTGTAGCTGACACAACGGACCCCACTAATTAGAAAGGGGTAATTGTACACATGTGGCATCCAGTATGTTCTTCTATAACAGTTTTTAAAAAAAAAAAAAAACTCACATTACACAAATTGGCACTATCAAAACGAGGATTATGGGGAAAATGGGGACTGTGATGGAGATTACATACACGTAGGCATGGTATTTAGTTTTTTTTAATCTGGTCACCTTCCAGAGTAATTGTAAACTAAAACCATCTTCACCCTATTTGATTCTTTATAAATGGACAATCAGTCGTGCAGTAAATGGGGGTATAGAGAGACACAGAGCTTGTCTAACAAGAAACCCTGGGAAGCTAACATTAATAGGGTGGGTATGGATAGCAAAACCATTGATACAGATTACAGATTTATATCTCACCTGAACCCTGGCGGGCTCCGTGCCAATAGGGGTTGGGATTAGGGTTAGTTAACTTAAGTAGTAATATTGATGTGTATATTCTCCTATTCTCCAGTCAGTGAATCGTGAAACGTAATGTTAATATGTTTCTATACCTATATGTTCTGCTTAAAAACCCATAAAGGCAAGCACAGTGTTTAGACATTCTGTTACTTAGACTAGTAAACACTAAGATCCTTCAGCTTTCAATTAACCTGACACAACAGTCTAAACAACAAATGTGTGCCATGTCATTTGTCATCTTTACATCTTGTATCCTTTATATGGTAATTGGATTTTCAAGGTGGAATTGCAGGTCGATCATTTTAAGGATCTAGATGTAAACCTCCCTGGTGTTGCTTTAATATTTTTTTTGCACAATTTGCTTCACACACTTCCTCCAGCAGAGAAGCTTACAATACTACACCCCACCAAATGACTGGATGATGCCTTTTTATTTAAGGTCTGGCTGTGAGCCTCGATTACCGATACACTATCTTCAGGCTCCTGCCGGGATCAGTCAGTATGGTGGACCTTTGGAGGAATGGGTACAAAACCATCAGGAAAGTTTGCAGGTGCTTCAAGAGTATGTGAAGGCTTAGTTGGAGGAACAAGCCACACCACGAAATCGGAAACACAATGAGTTGGTTAATGATTAGGGGTTTGATGAAGGTCAGCTGGTGTGTTTGCGGAACCATGTTCGAGGTAAAATACAGGATCATTGGGATGCCTGTTTGTATATGGTAGTTCGGTGTCCCCAAGATCAGGGTGCAGTTTACTCTGCAACTCCAATGGAGGGGGACGGGGTTGTCCGTCAAGTTCACCGAACAGAGTTGCGTCCAGTACCACAGGGGGTTGTTATGTCAGGGGAAGATGTTCTGGTAATGTCTCCTGAGTCTGGGTTGCCCACAGGGGCAACAGAAATGGAATCGGATTACGGGGACAGGGCTGGTGGGAGGGGTCGCAATAGAGCATCCACAAGTAGGCCTCGTATAATGGAGGAGGTTATGTCCCCCCCGAGGTGTAGAGACCAGTTAAACGTTCGGTGAGGTCCACCACTGGTCATCATACCAACCCTTATAAGTTACCACGGTCAGTGAATGATCGTTCGGTTGGGGAGGAAGACCAGTGGTTTGGGGATAGAATTCTTAGCTGTGATCGTTGGGTCATCAATTTCATTTTGGGGGATGGATTGTAGCCAGGCAATTATAGGCAGGTATAGGAACTGCAGTTCGGACTGGAGGCATAGCCGGGGCGAGATGGCTGTGCATGTTCCGATGGTAGGGCATATTGGCAAAGGAGCAGGCACGGGAAAGACAGGCAGGGTCCTGATAGATTTGGTGGAGCATCGGCGGGCATATTGAATTTGCAGTGTAGCAGCCTTTCTGTTTGCTTGTTTCAGGGGTGAACAATCTTATCCGCAAAGGGCCGGTGTGTATGCAGGTTTTCGCTGCAACTCCCTAATTAGATTTCTAATTAGAGGACTGATTAGCTGAAGAGTCCTCATACCTGGTTTTGAAGAGCTGACCTAAAGGTTACCCCAAAAACCTGTTTTTTTTTTGTTTGAATGGGGCAGTGAGTCATGGGGTAAACTACTGTTCTTTAGGGGTTTTCAAGGTGGAATTACGGGTCGATAATTTTAAGGATCAGGTTGTAAACCTCCCTGGTGTTGCTTTAATATGTTTTATCTGAGGTTGTATCGTGTATTATCAAGCCAGCCGGCTTAGTGGCCTCGGGAGCGGGGTTTAGTGGGAGCAGCTGGCTAGTTTTATTTTCTTTTTTGTTTGTGTCTTTTTCTTTGTTGTATGTATATTTTGGGTTCATTATTAGGCAGGCTGGGCCTTTTGGCACCTGTAGTCTGGGTGCTGGATTGCCCATAGGGGTCTTTTTTATTGCTGTGATTTGCTGTGTCATTCACTAGTGTGATTTGTGCTGGATGTGTTTTTAAGGTTGTGCTGTGGCGTGTACCTGAGCAAACTTTGGGCAACCTGTTCTCTTGTTGGCTTTATTGACAAAGGGTGGATTAGTCTAATTACGGCCTGCTACAAATAGCTGCATATAACGTATAAAAAAAATCACCTTATGGGTGCTCCGTAGGGTAGCAAGATCTTGAGTTTTTTTTACAGTACTCGGGTACGTTTTAAAATTTTCGACCAATCAGCAAACATTATTCTGACAGCATAGCTGGGAAACCAATGAAAAGTGAGTGCAACGTTCTAGAACTTGACTTCGGGTTGACGCTCCCTATAAAAGAGCTGGGTACTGCTTCAAGGCGTTCAGTTGGCGCTACCTCCTGATAGAGTAGCACTGTACGGCTCTTGTTCTGTAAAACAACATCAAAAGGATGAAAAAAAAAACAATATTTAAAGAAGACGAAAAAAATCAATTTTTAAAGAAGACGAAAAAAACATCGTCTAAAAAAATAAGCCAAAAAAATAATATCCGAAGAAGGAAAAACATGCAAAGTAAAAAAAAACAAACAAAAATAAAAAACAATATCCAAAGAAGAAGGAAAAAAACATCCAAAGGGAGAAAAGAAGAACTGAAGGGCCAACGAGGTAGGAGGAAATACAAATTTCGTTTCAGCACCGTTGGAGTGCCAAGCCGTGAAAAGCATTTGGCCAGAAGACAAGGTAAGTGTTGTATCTGTTATTTTAAAACAGCGCTTTTCAAAATGCTGCTTTATAATCGTTTGAGATCGTTAGCCAGTGTGACAGCTGAAGGCTTTTTGAGTTTACCAACATAAAGTTTTATTTCTGTATTAGGACATTGTCAGGAACAATGATGTGTTCATCGCTATGATGTGGTCAAAAAGCGATGCATTGAATCTTAGAAACATTTGTGATTTTTCAAACGATGCTTTTCCTTTTATTTAATCAGTAAAATTTCCATCGGTTTTATATAGTGCCCCTTGAAATATGTCTTTAGCTCATTTTCCGGGCATTTTACTAGAATGCATCCTGAGAAATACACAAGCTCTGCTGCATTTCCGTGCCTCGATGTTTAGTGCCGAGTATAATTGTTGCAGTTGCCTTTTATATATTCCATGAGACCTGTTGGTACCAAGAGAAGTGTGAGACTGTCAGGGTGAATTTATCATACAATCGCACGCATAAATACCTGAGGGTTGCCAGTCCTTTTGCGTTGTTACAGGAGGACTAGAGCTGACGAGTGTGTTTCTACACACTATCAAGGGCATTGTAGTACAGTTTTCTCAGGTGGGAGAATGCTGCCGATCTCCTATTTGACAATACAGCCCTTGATATATTAGAATATTACAGAACTAGAAGCCTTTTGCAAGGAAGAATGTGAGAAAATCCCAAGTACAAGAACTGAAAGCCTTTCAGCTGGCTATAAGAAGCGCTTGTAAGCTGTGATATCTGGCAGAGGAGGTGTTACTAAGTACTGATTACGTAGGGTGCCCAAACTTTTGCAGAGTGCCATAATAATGTTTTTATTTTGTAATTTTGTTCAATTTATGGCATAAAAAGTAACTATTCATCAATGTTTGCTGAAAATATTGTGTATTTTTCCCCCAGTTCCTAAAGAGACTGTATTAACTGATATTGTTGCTTTTGTAATTGAAAAGATGTTATTTGTCAAGGGGTGCCAAACCTTTGCATAAGACTGTACACAGTGTGTGTATGTGTTTATGTGAGTGTGTGTCTGTGTGTGTGTGTGTATATATATATATGTGTGTGTGTGTATATATTTCTGTATATGCATGTGTATATATATATTTATATATAGTTCACACACATTCAAACTTATTTGAATACACATTCAAAATTATTTTTATTATTATTATTTTCGTTTTTTTTTTTTTTTTGTGTTTTAAAATTTTTTATTTTTGCAATGGAAATAAAAATAAAGCAGTCCTCCGTAGAGGAGGGGTGGTGGAGGGAATATATATATATATATACATATATATAAAATAATTGTCACACAACTGGGGTGACATGCCTTTCCTGCTCACCCAATTTTAGTGCACTTTAGTTATGCATAATGACCTTCTAGTCTCGATACACCCATATATATATATGTATATATATATATAGTTTTTTTTGTTTTTTTTTTTGCAATAGACAATAAAAATAACGCAGTTCTCCATAAAGGAGGGATGGTGGATGGAATATATATATACATATATATAAAATAATTGTCACACAACCTGGGTGACATGCCTTGCCTGCTCACCCAGTTTTAGTGCACCTTAGTTATTCATAATGACCATCTAGTCTCGATACACCCATAAATATATATGTATATATATATAGTTTTTTTTGTTTTTTTTTTTGCAATAGACAATAAAAATAACGCAGTTCTCCATAAAGGAGGGATGGTGGATGGAATATATATATACATATATATAAAATAATTGTCACACAACTTGGGTGACATGCCTTGCCTGCTCACCCAATTTTAGTGCAACTTAGTTATCCATAATGACCAACTAGTCTCGATACACCCATATATATATATATATATGTACATATATATATAGTTTTTTTATTAGCAATAGAAAAGAAAAATAACGCAGTTCTCCGTAAAGGAGGGATGGTGGATGGAATATATATATATATATATACATTTATATAAAATAATTGTCACACAACCTGGGTGACATGCCTTGCCTGCTCACCCAATTTTAGTGCACCTTAGTTATCCATACTGACCATCTAGTCTCGACACACCCATATATATATATATATATATATATATATATATATATATATGTATATATATAGATATTTTTTCTTTTTCTTGTGTTTTTTTTTCGCAATGGATATTAAAAATAAAGCAGTCCTCCGTAAAGGAGGGGTGGTGGAGGGAATATATATATACATATATATATAAAATAATTGTCACACAACCTGGGTGACATGCCTTGCCTGCTCACCCAATTTTAGTGCAACTTAGTTATCCATAATGACCAACTAGTCTCGATACACCCATATATATATATATATATGTACATATATATAGTTTTTTTATTAGCAATAGAAAAGAAAAATAACGCAGTTCTCCGTAAAGGAGGGATGGTGGATGGAATATATATATATATATATATATATATATATATATATATATATATATATATATATATATATACATTTATATAAAATAATTGTCACACAACCTGGGTGACATGCCTTGCCTGCTCACCCAATTTTAGTGCACTTTAGTTATCCATACTGACCATCTAGTCTCGACACACCCATATATATATATATATATATATATATATATATATATATGTATATATATATAGATATTTTTTCTTTTTCTTGTGTTTTTTTTCGCAATGGATATTAAAAATAAAGCAGTCCTCCGTAAAGGAGGGGTGGTGGAGGGAATATATATATACATATATATATAAAATAATTGTCACACAACCTGGGTGACATGCCTTGCCTGCTCACCCAATTTTAGTGCAACTTAGTTATCCATAATGACCAACTAGTCTCGATACACCCATTGTTAGGTTGAAGAAACTGTTAGTAATCATTTGTTATCATTTCTGTATAATCAGCAATGAGTGTAAATATGTATATACATTATTTTGTTTTCCTTTACCTTCATACTTTAGATTATATTAGTTTACACGTATCCTGAGCACGTGTTTAAATAGTTGTCCACCTGAGTAAAACCAGAACTTCTTCTTACTCTCACAGTCTTTTCTTTGTTCTCACTCCAAGACCCCTGCCCCCCATTGACTATATATAAAGGTGCCAAGGGGAACCACCCTTTGTAACACATTCCTTTGTAGCCTAGCATGCAGAGAGTGTGGTTACCCTTGTGCAAGTAAAACTCTAAGTGTGTTGTCTCGTAATTAATGGTGTGTACAGAGTTGGAGTGGAAAGCCTGTCGCTTTCTCCAACATATACTGTACTGTAGTTTGGTCCTGTGTGCAGAGTTGGAGTGGAAAGCCTGACGCTTTCTCCAACATATAATTTGGTCCTTCGAGCCGGATTCGAGGACACCTGACGACATCGCCAGCACGCCGAGAGGAGCGACACTGAAGCCTGCCGGCAGCCACTCGGAGACGGGTGCAGAAAAGACCTGTGACGTGAATTCGTCATCAGGCCGGTGGTTAGAACTGCGCTCGACGTCTGGTGATGTCTGACGGACCTCGGTGGCGGAACACAGGCACACAGGACAGGTGAGACAACAAAGGTTATTCAGCGAAATAACCGGGTCAATTGACGTGGGTTAGGCTTAGCCGTAATTAAGCAGAAAAGGGGTTAGGCTTAGCCGTAATTAAGCGAAATATGAACATGCATGTATTGTGTGAATGACTGGACTAAGACTATTAAAGAGGCTTAGAGTTGCTTCTGTCAGTCCATTTCTTATTTTGCCTGGTGGGAAAGAAGTACTGGTGATTGAAGGATCAAGGACGGGTTTCATCCCTGAAAACCGATACCGCTGCACGAACAGCGTGTAGTAGAAGGCCGTATTGGTGTCCTCCCATATATCTTGTACCAGTGAATTTCCACCCAGGACCTGTGTAGTGCGGAGACGGGAAAGAAAAAAAATGGGAAAGAATCAGAGTAAGAGGATTGAACTAGAGGGAGATGAGAAGTTTATGGAAGGATATAAACCAGGTTCAGGACAAATAAGTAATCAGAGGTGGAGAAAAAAACATGGGTTTGAAGGGAAACTCCACACTCCAGATATCTTAAAATTACAAGGAAATTTAAGACTAGAAATGTTACAAACCTTGAAGAAAGGAAAATTGGAGAAAAGGAAAAAAGAATATAAGTATTCAGATAATTGGTTGGAACAAAGTAAGTTAAGAGATGTACGTAGAAAGCAGAAAAAGGATGATAGAAAGGATAAATTAACTGCAGCCGCTCTAATCACTTTAGATGATGAGACGGTGGCCAAAATAAAACATAGAGAAAATAGACCACCAACACCACCACTATTGCCTGCCCCTATGCAACCCGTAGATAGAAGGGAAATAAAACAACCATCAGCTATGGGCACAATACCAAAGAAGCCATCAGCTCTTCCTTCTTCCCCCATTATAACTAGGAGTAGAGATCCTACGTTATACCCTGTGCGCGATCTAGCTACTGCTAAGATTCGATGGCATCCGCGAAATGAAGGCATTGATATTGATAGTGAAGAGGAAGAAATAGAATTACAATGCCCCCTAGTGGAGGTGGCAAACCCTAATAGAGAGCCAGATGGAGGACCTGAAACAATGTTAGTCTATAGACCATGGACAGCTGAAGATAGAACGGCAGCATTAAAAGGAATACCTCCTGTTGATGAAGGGGTACCAGAATTTTGGACAGCAATATTGGAACTACAGAGCAGTTTCCACCTGAATGGTAGAGAAATGTTCCAGTGTTTAAGACAGCTGTTCAATCATAAATGGGGAAGAGTAGCAGGAGACTTTACTGGTCATGGACCAGACAATCAACCACTTGCACATAATTCACAAGCTCTGCAACAGAGTATGGAGCAATTACATGGAAGGATAGAGACAGTGTTTATGAGACGAGCAGATTATGGCAGAATTGCACAATGCAAGCAAAAAGATGGAGAAGAGCCAGAGGATTTTATGGATAGGATGAGAGTGGTGTTTAGAGGGAATTCAGGAATTCCTTATAATGAGGAAAATGGAGGAGTTTATCAGCAACAGTTAAAACGTGCGTTCATCACAGGGCTAAAACCTGAACTGAAGAGATACATAGATAAACATTGGGTACATCAGAATACTGGTTCAGTACAGCAAGCCCTAGAATATGCCCAACACGCCCATACAGCACAAAAACAGAAATCAGACGCAGTGTTTGCTGCTAATGATACTGTTGCAATAATACATATGAATCCTCCGGGGAGGGGAGGGTTCAGAGGAAGGTCACGAGGCCGAGGAAGGGGGAGAGGTGCTTTTAGGAGCAATCAGCGAAATTTATTACAGCAAGATAACACTTGCTGGACATGCGGAAAACTTGGGCACTTAGCTAGGCAATGTAGAACCAAGTTTATAAACAACCCAAATTCCACAGAGAATCAATGACAATTAGCCTGTGAACTATCAAAAGAGCCAGATAAGCTGCAAAAACAGGATGAGACAGAAGAGATAGATTTGCAAGCAGTTTACCAGCTGCTAGCACTAAAACAACTTGAAGAACTACCAAAACGAAGGCTTATTATAAATGGGAAAATATATGAGTGCCTATGTGATACAGGAGCCTGTAGGACAGTGTTAACCACTAGCCCTCCAAGGGTCACCTTTTCTTCGTCCTCCATAAATATCCGAACTGCAGGAGGCCAAGCTGAAAGTCATCAATTGACAAATCCAGTTAGCATAAAAGATGAGGAAACAGAGTTAGAATGTCACGCCCAAGTGCTAATAAGCCCTTCATGTCCAGTCAATCTGTTAGGAAGGGATCTTATGATACAAATGGGTATTAGTGTGATTGCAACACCCACTGGCATGAAGGCTATAGTAGAAAAGCAAACTTTCGTGATACATGGCATGTCAGCTCCACAGTATTATTGGTCCCTAGATCTGGGGGGGACAGCACAGACACGTGAAATATTGAGAAAAACTAGAGAAAAGCAGTCCCCTAAACAAACCCAGTTCATGCCTGACGATGCCTTACACGTCACTATGTGGTACAAAGGCACCCTAGGACCAGATTATGCCTATGACAAAACGTTTCATGCCCTTCAAGACACTTGTATCACCTTACAACATATATATGTTAACTCCACTACTGGCTTTTCTGCTGCTTCAGTCATCTTATCTAATAAACAACAGGCTGTGTTCAGAGGGGAAACACCACACGTATCTCTATCAAAACCACCTCAGATGCAGTGGAGGGACGTAGAGATGTTCTTACGAGATTCCATGCACAGTTACAATAACTACCAACCCGTACCTGGCTCCTTTTGGAGCTATGACAAAAAACACAATGTGTGGCGGTTTCCTTTGGGATGGAGAGTTCAAACCACTCTCACCACACACTTGCAGGACCCAACCTGACAAATTTTTCCAACCCTGGAGGAGGGATCATGTCCAGATCTAGATCGCCTCCCGGAAGGGTTGTGGTCGTCCTCCCCCACTGATGTAGGACTGGTAAAGGGGTTTCCACCTTACAAAGTAATTGTGAAATCAGAACACCGTCCGGTAGTTAGACAATACCCGTTAAAACCTGAAGCAGAGAAAGGTATAGCCCCTGTAGTGCAGGATATGTTGGCATCAGGAATATTGCGAGAGGCTCCTGAGGCCACTTGCAATACTCCTATATTCCCCGTCCAGAAGGGACATACAGGGAAATGGCGCATGGTGCAGGATTTAAGACCAGTAAATGAAATAGTACAACATGCTGCACCAGATGTGCCTAATCCACACCTTTTGTTAAATTCCTTGTCCCCTGACAAGAAGTATTTTTCAGTAGTGGATCTGAGTAATGCCTTTTTCTCAGTACCACTACATCCTGATTCACAACACTTATTTGGTTTCACTTATAAAGGACATAAATACACATACACTAGACTCCCTCAAGGGTTTTCAGAAAGTCCACATGTATATACAATGGCACTACGCTATTCAATGAGTTCCTGTAAAATACCATCCCATAGTCAAGTGCTATTGTATGTAGATGATATATTAATTGCTTCAGATACAAAACAGCATTGCAAAGAAGCCACACTGTTAGTGTTACAGCATTTGTATGATACAGGACATAAAGCATCAAAACAAAAATTACAGTATTGCAGAGAGGAAGTTATATATCTTGGACATAAACTCTCCCAACAAGGTCGATCATTATTAGAAACTAGAAAACAGGCAATACAAGAGGCACCAAAGCCAAAGACTAAACAGCAAATGATGTCCTTCTTAGGACTTTGCAATTATTGCAGGGAATGGTTACCTGATTATGCTGCACTCGTTCAACCTTTACAAACCCTGATTTATGGGAAGGACATGGCACTGAAAGATAAAATTCAGTGGACAAAAGAAGGAGAATTGGCATTCACAAACTTAAAAATGATGTTACAAACTAATGTGACACTTGCTCTGCCAGATTATCAACAACCATTTATTCTATGTGTTGATGCAAATCAAGGGTATATGAAGGCAGTATTAACACAGCCATTCGGCGCAAAAGAGAGGCCATTGGCGTTCTATTCTAAACGATTAGATGCAGTGGCAGCTGGTTTTCCGCAGTGTTTGCAGGCATGTGCAGCTGCTGCAGAAGCAGTGAAATTATCAGCAGAATTAGTGTTGTGTCACCCACTCACTTTGAAGGTGCCACATTCAGTTTCTTTAGTTTTACTGCAGACGCCACTGCCATTCCTCACACATGTTAGACATCTGACCCTAGTCTCACTCCTGCTTTCACAGTCAAACATCACAATACAGCGATGTGGTCCTCTCAACCCTAGCACCCTTCTTCCGACAGCGGAAGATGGAGAGCCACATTCGTGCAAAGCAGTTGTGGAAGAACAAACCAAACCAAGAGCAGATATTTTACAGACCCCAATACCAGATTCAACAGTTGTTTTTGTAGATGGATCAGCATCAAAAAATGACATGGGGAAGAACAAGGTCGGATATGCTGTAGTTACATCTACTGAAGTGTTGGAGGCCAATGCACTTCCCCCTGCTTGTTCAGCACAAGCGGCTGAACTCTATGCTGTAATTAGGGCATGTGAGCTCTTCAAAAACAAGCCACTTACAATATACACTGATAGTCAATATGTGTTTGGAGCTGTTCATCACCATGCAAGAGTGTGGAAAAATAGAGGATTCAAGACATCGCAAGGAACATCTTTAACTCATACGAACCTATTACTCAGGTTGTTAGATGTTGTGCAATTACCAAATTGCCTTGCGATATGCAAATGTAAGGCACACCAAACTGATGCTTCCGCAATAGCTAAAGGAAACAGTTTTGCGGACATGACGGCAAAAAGTGCTGCACAAAAACAACCTGCCTTAAATGTTACAGATGTCTTGTTGATAGATAGTGATGTACTATGTGATGCACAGACTCATGCACCTAAAACAGAAATACAGAGCTGGATTAAGAGAGGAGCAATACAGCAAGGGAAAACTTATTATATGAATGACAAGCCCATCCTACCAAAAAATTTATACAAGACAGCTGCCTTAGTGAGCCATGGAAACACCCATGTCTCAACAGGAGGGATGGTACATATTATTCAACAATACTTTTATACTATAAATTTTTCTGATTATGCAAAACAATTTTGTCGAGCGTGCTTAATTTGCTGTAAACACAATGCACAAGGCAACATAAGGCCAAAACGTGGCCAGTTTCCCGCAGCTGAGTATCCATTTCAAATTGTACATATGGATTTCATTGAATTATCTTGGTCACAAGGGAAGAAGTGTTGCCTAGTCGTTATAGACACCTTTTCTAAGTGGGTAGAAATATACCCTGTAAAACACTGTGATGCAATGACCGTTGCAAAATGTTTGGTAGGCCATTATTTCCCTACCTATGGCATACCTCATATTATAAGATCGGACAATGGGACTCATTTTGTAAATCAGACCATGTCCCTTTGCTCACAAGCATTAGGGTTTACGATCAAAAATCATTGTGCTTATCACCCCCAGAGCGCAGGCTTGGTGGAAAGGACCAACGGCACCATTAAAACAAGGCTCAGAAAGACAGTGGAAGAGACAAAAAGACCGTGGCCAGAATGTTTGTCTCTAGTAAAATTATGGATGAGAATAACTCCCACTCCTGCAGGATTGACACCATTTGAAATAGTGTATGGTAGACCGTTTCCCTTAGCAACCGAAATGAGTGATATAGGAAAAGCAGACAGAGAAAATACGTTAGCCGATTGGATGCGTAAGCTATTATCATCACAACAAAAACATAACCCCAGTAGTCTGCCAGTAAATTCTGTTTCTGTTCAACAGGATAATCTGCAGCCAGGAGATTGGATCCTGGTCAAGGTCCTGTTGCGAAAGGATTGGAGCACGCCTCGGTGGGACGGACCTTATCAAGTCCTGCTCACAACACCAACAGCGGTGAAAATAGCAGAGCGACCTTCCTGGATACATAAGAGTCACTGTAAGCCCATCAAGCCCGTATCAGAGACCTCTGTACCTTCGGAGTAGCAGTGGAAGTCCGCTACAAAGGCGCAGCAATCAATAGGATACTGACGTCTCAACCCGGTGAAGAAAACAGCTGATCTGCACTCCATTTAGAATGGCTCTGATTGGGTGGGGATGTGGTAAGGTAACTCTCGGTGTAATTCTCTTTATGGGAATTGTTGGTCTGCTTCTGCACTCACCAGAGCAGGTGTTTCGCCCACCTAGATGGACACATGACGGCTCCCACCTGAGACCTATCTCCACAAATGAGACCCATCCTTTCCTACAAAACTACTGGTACCGTTATGTTTATGATTCAGCAAAGAAAGACAATTTAACTAATTGTTATGTCTGTACCCACATGCCATCTCATGCCGATGGATTAACTATATATGGGAAACCTATGAATAAGTCACAAGCAAAGTGTGCTGCCTCTTTTGCAGGTGTAGGCTATCAGCATGATAATATAAAAATAAATGATACAGATCCATATACTGCTGGTTTGGATAATGGCGTATGTGCACAGCAGTTTTGGATCGATTTTGCTATAAAAGTGTCAAATATATCCTTACCTTTATCTGTCCACCTGAACATGGACCCTAAAACATTTAATCACTCAATGTGTTATGACCAAATGAACGGCACCCATCATATGGGGAACACCACCAACTGTGCCCAAATACTAGTACACGGAGAAGGTGCCCCGGTAAACATAAGTGGATTTAGTAATGGCACCTACTGGGTGCAAGGAGTAGCTTGGTTATGTGGACCCCGCGCATATTTCGTTTTGCCCTATAACTGGTATGGTGTGTGCGCTCCAATCTTTGTGTCAGACCATACTTTCCTGGTGTCACTGTCATCTACACCAGCGAACCGCAGGCGCCGGTCCATCATAACTACAGCTTCTCTCCATCCTCATGACAGTGTCTGGGGTTCAGATGTTCCCCAGGAGTTCAAACATTGGTCTACAGACCAGAAAGTATTAATGTCTCTTTTTCCCTGGGTAGGAACAGCAAAGAATACGTTACGATTAGAAACTATTGATTATCGTTTGGGGCTGTTCAATAAATAACTCCATCATAATAAATGAGCAACAGAATGGTGAGATAGATGCTATTAAACAGATGGTCATTCAGAATAGAATGGTTTTAGACATACTTACTGCTGCACAAGGTGGTGTGTGCGTGCTTTTAAATAATACCTGCTGTACATATATTCCCGATAATGTGCACTCACCCAACATGACTACAGCCTTGGACCGTCTGCGAGAACTTCAAAAGATCATGACCTTAGACCCTCATGCTGGCCCCTCATGGTTGGACTGGTTTCTTACTGGGTCCTGGTGGCAGTTACTGCTAAAGTTCTCACTCCCCATTCTTGTTACATTATTATTTGTATGTTGTTGTTTCATTTGTATTATACCCTGCCTCCGTTCCATGATACAACATACTTTTAGTTCTGTTTTTCTGCTATACACTGCAGAAGAACGAATGGATTTACTAACCTTGTCTAGCCCTCTTAATAATGATGATGATGTGATCTGAATGACGGTTGTGCTGAAAGTGTTTTTGCAATTTGTACAATACTGATGCTTCTGATCATACTGTCATGATAAACAGGAGGGACTGTTAGGTTGAAGAAACTGTTAGTAATCATTTGTTATCATTTCTGTATAATCAGCAATGAGTGTAAATATGTATATACATTATTTTGTTTTCCTTTACCTTCATACTTTAGATTATATTAGTTTACACGTATCCTGAGCACGTGTTTAAATAGTTGTCCACCTGAGTAAAACCAGAACTTCTTCTTACTCTCACAGTCTTTTCTTTGTTCTCACTCCAAGACCCCTGCCCCCATTGACTATAAATAAAGGTGCCAAGGGGAACCACCCTTTGTAACACATTCCTTTGTAGCCTAGCATGCAGAGAGTGTGGTTACCCTTGTGCAAGTAAAACTCTAAGTGTGTTGTCTCGTAATTAATGGTGTGTACAGAGTTGGAGTGGAAAGCCTGTCGCTTTCTCCAACATATACTGTACTGTAGTTTGGTCCTGTGTGCAGAGTTGGAGTGGAAAGCCTGACGCTTTCTCCAACACCCATATATATATATATATATGTACATATATATAGTTTTTTTATTAGCAATAGAAAAGAAAAATAACGCAGTTCTCCGTAAAGGAGGGATGGTGGATGGAATATATATATATATATATATATATATATATATATATATATATATATACATTTATATAAAATAATTGTCACACAACCTGGGTGACATGCCTTGCCTGCTCACCCAATTTTAGTGCACTTTAGTTTTCCATACTGACCATCTAGTCTCGACACACCCATATATATATATATATATATATATATATATATATATATATATATATGTATATATATATAGATATTTTTTCTTTTTCTTGTGTTTTTTTTTCGCAATGGATATTAAAAATAAAGCAGTCCTCCGTAAAGGAGGGATGGTGGATGGAATATATATATAAAATAATTGTCACACAACCGGGGTGACATGCCTTGCCTGCTCACCCAATTTTAGTGCACCTTAGCTATTCATAATGACCATCTAGTCTCGATACACCCATAAATATATATGTATATATATATAGTTTTTTTATTAGCAATAGAAAAGAAAAATAACGCAGTTCTCCGTAAAGGAGGGATGGTGGATGGAATATATATATATATATATACATTTATATAAAATAATTGTCACACAACCTGGGTGACATGCCTTGCCTGCTCACCCAATTTTAGTGCACTTTAGTTATCCATAATGACCATCTAGTCTCGATACACCCATGAATATATATGTATATATATATATATATATATATATATATATATATATATATATATATATATATATATATATATATACTATAGTTTTTCTGTTTTTTTTTTGCAATAGACAATAAAAATAACGCAGTTCTCCGTAAAGGAGGGATGGTGGATGGAATATGTATATGCATATATATAAAATAATTGTCACACAACCTGGGTGACATGCCTTGCCTGCTCACCCAATTTTAGTGCACCTCAGTTATCCATACTGACCATCTAGTCTCGACACACCCATATATATATATATATATATATATATATATATATATGTATATATATAGATATTTTTTCTTTTTCTTGTGTTTTTTTTTCGCAATGGATATTAAAAATAAAGCAGTCCTCCGTAAAGGAGGGGTGGTGGAGGGAATATATATATACATTTATATAAAATAATTGTCACACAACTGGGGAGACATGCCTTGCCTGCTCACCCAATTTTAGTGCACCTTAGTTATCCATAATGACCAACTAGTCTCGATACACCCATAAATATATATATATATATGTACATATATATAGTTTTTTTATTAGCAATAGAAAAGAAAAATAACGCAGTTCTCCGTAAAGGAGGGATGGTGGATGGAATATATACATACATATATATAAAATAATTGTCACACAACCTGGGTGACATGCCTTGCCTGCTCACCCAATTTTAGTGCAACTTAGTTATCCATAATGACCAACTAGTCTCGATACACCCATAAATATATATGTATATATATAGTTTTTTTTTTTTCGCAATGGACAATAAAAATAACGCAGTTCTCCGTAAAGGAGGGATGGTGGATGGAATATATATATAAAATAATTGTCACACAACCGGGGTGACATGCCTTGCCTGCTCACCCAATTTTAGTGCACCTTAGTTATTCATAATGACCATCTAGTCTCGATACACCCATAAATATATATGTATATATATGTATTGTTTTTTTTTTTTTTTTTTTTTTGCAATAGACAATAAAAATAGCGCAGTTCTCCATAAAGGAGGGATGGTGGATGGAATATATATATACATATATATAAAATAATTGTCACACAACCTGGGTGACATGCCTTGCCTGCTCACCCAATTTTAGTGCAACTTAGTTATCCATAATGACCAACTAGTCTCGATACACCCATATATATATATATATATATATGTACATATATATAGTTTTTTTATTAGCAATAGAAAAGAAAAATAACACAGTTCTCCGTAAAGGAGGGATGGTGGATGGAATATATATATATATATATATATATATATATATATATATATATATATATATATATATATATACATTTATATAAAATAATTGTCACACAACCTGGGTGACATGCCTTGCCTGCTCACCCAATTTTAGTGCACTTTAGTTATCCATACTGACCATCTAGTCTCGACACACCCATATATATATATATATATATATATATATGTATATATATAGATATTTTTTCTTTTTCTTGTGTTTTTTTTTCGCAATGGATATTAAAAATAAAGCAGTCCTCCGTAAAGGAGGGATGGTGGATGGAATATATATATAAAATAATTGTCACACAACCGGGGTGACATGCCTTGCCTGCTCACCCAATTTTAGTGCACCTTAGTTATTCATAATGACCATCTAGTCTCGATACACCCATAAATATATATGTATATATATATAGTTTTTTTATTAGCAATAAAAAAGAAAAATAACGCAGTTCTCCGTAAAGGAGGGATGGTGGATGGAATATATATATATATATAATATATATATATATATATATATATATATATACATTTATATAAAATAATTGTCACACAACCTGGGTGACATGCCTTGCCTGCTCACCCAATTTTAGTGCACTTTAGTTATCCAGAATGACCATCTAGTCTCGATACACCCATGAATATATATGTATATATATATATATATATATACACTGAACAAAAATATAAACGCAACACTTTTGTTTTTGCTCCCATTTTTCATGAGATGGACTTAAAGATCTACAATTCATTCCAGATACACAATATTACCATTTCTCTCAAACATTTCTCACAAATCAGTCTAAATGTGTGATAGTGAGCACTTCTGCTTTGCTGAGATAATCCATCCCACCTCACAGGTGTGCCACATCAAGATGCTGATCTGACATCATGGGTAGTGCACAGGTGTACCTTATACTGCCCACAATAAAAGGCCACCCTGGAATGTGCAGTTTTGTCTCACAGCAAAATGCCACAGATGCCACAAGCATTGAGGGAGCGTGCAATTGGCATGCTGACAGCAGGAATGTCAACCAGATCTGTTGCTCGTGCATTGAATGTTCATTTCTCAACCATAAGCCGTCTCCAAAGGCGTTTCAGAGAATATGGCAGTACATCCAACCGGCCTCACAACCGCAGACCACGTGTAACCACACCAGCCCAGGACCTCCACATCCAGCAGGTTCACCTCCAAGATCGTCTGAGACCAGCCACTCAGACAGATGATGCACGGCCCCATGTTGCAAGGATCTGTACACAGTTCTTGGAAACTGAAAATGTCCCAGTTCTTGCATGGCCAGCATACTCACCGGACATGTCACCCGTTGAGCATGTTTGGGATGTGCTTGACCGGCGTATACGACAGCGTGTACCAGTTCCCACTAATATCCAACAACTTCGCACAGCCATTGAAGAGGAGTGGACCAACATTCCACAGGCCACAATTGACAATCTGATAAACTCTATGCGAAGAAGATGTGTTGCATTGTATGAGGCAAATGGTGGTCACACCAGATACTGACCGGTTCTGAGTCCCCAGACCCCCAATAAAGCAAAAAACTGCACATTCCAGGGTGGCCTTTTATTGTGGGCAGTATAAGGTACACCTGTGCACTACCCATGATGTCAGATCAGCATCTTGATGTGGCACACCTGTGAGGTGGGATGGATTATCTCAGCAAAGCAGAAGTGCTCACTATCACACATTTAGACTGATTTGTGAGAAATGTTTGAGAGAAATGGTAATATTGTGTATCTGGAATGAATTGTAGGTCTTTAAGTCCATCTCATGAAAAATGGGAGCAGAAACAAGAGTGTTGCGTTTATATTTTTGTTCAGTATATATATATATATATATATATATATATATAGTTTTTCTGTTTTTTTTTTGCAATAGACAATAAAAATAACGCAGTTCTCCATAAAGGAGGGATGGTGGATGGAATATGTATATGCATATATATAAAATAATTGTCACACAACCTGGGTGACATGCCTTGCCTGCTCACCCAATTTTAGTGCACCTTAGTTATCCATACTGACCATCTAGTCTCGATACACCCATATATATATATATATATATATATATATATATATATATATATATATATATATATATGTACATATATATAGTTTTTTTATTAGCAATAGAAAAGAAAAATAACGCAGTTCTCCGTAAAGGAGGGATGGTGGATGGAATATATATATATATATACATTTATATAAAATAATTGTCACACAACCTGGGTGACATGCCTTGCCTGCTCACCCAGTTTTAGTGCACCTTAGTTATCCATAATGACCATCTAGTCTCGATACACCCATAAATATATATGTATATATATATATATATATATATATATAGTTTTTTTATTTTTTTCGTAATGGACAATAAAAATAACGCAGTTCTCCGTAAAGGAGGGATGGTGGATGGAATATATATATACATATATACATTTATATAAAATAATTGTCACACAACCTGGGTGACATGCCTTGCCTGCTCACCCAGTTTTAGTGCACCTTAGTTATCCATACTGACCATCTAGTCTCGATACACCCATAAATATATATACTGAACAAAAATATAAACGCAACACTCTTGTTTCTGCTCCCATTTTTCATGAGATGGACTTAAAGACCTACAATTCATTCCAGATACACAATATTACCATTTCTCTCAAACATTTCTCACAAATCAGTCTAAATGTGTGATAGTGAGCACTTCTGCTTTGCTGAGATAATCCATCCCACCTCACAGGTGTGCCACATCAAGATGCTGATCTGACATCATGGGTAGTGCACAGGTGTACCTTATACTGCCCACAATAAAAGGCCACCCTGGAATGTGCAGTTTTTTGCTTTATTGGGGGTCTGGGGACTCAGAACCGGTCAGTATCTGGTGTGACCACCATTTGCCTCATACAATGCAACACATCTTCTTCGCATAGAGTTTATCAGATTGTCAATTGTGGCCTGTGGAATGTTGGTCCACTCCTCTTCAATGGCTGTGCGAAGTTGTTGGATATTAGTGGGAACTGGTACACGCTGTCGTATACGCCGGTCAAGCACATCCCAAACATGCTCAACGGGTGACATGTCCGGTGAGTATGCTGGCCATGCAAGAACTGGGACATTTTCAGTTTCCAAGAACTGTGTACAGATCCTTGCAACATGGGGCCGTGCATCATCTGTCTGAGTGGCTGGTCTCAGACGATCTTGGAGGTGAACCTGCTGGATGTGGAGGTCCTGGGCTGGTGTGCTTACACGTGGTCTGCGGTTGTGAGGCCGGTTGGATGTACTGCCATATTCTCTGAAACGCCTTTGGAGACGGCTTATGGTTGAGAAATGAACATTCAATGCACGAGCAACAGATCTGGTTGACATTCCTGCTGTCAGCATGCCAATTGCACGCTCCCTCAATGCTTGTGGCATCTGTGGCATTTTGCTGTGAGACAAAACTGCACATTCCAGGGTGGCCTTTTATTGTGGGCAGTATAAGGTACACCTGTGCACTACCCATGATGTCAGATCAGCATCTTGATGTGGCACACCTGTGAGGTGGGATGGATTATCTCAGCAAAGCAGAAGTGCTCACTATCACACATTTAGACTGATTTGTGAGAAATGTTTGAGAGAAATGGTAATATTGTGTATCTGGAATGAATTGTAGATCTTTAAGTCCATCTCATGAAAAATGGGAGCAAAAACAAAAGTGTTGCGTTTATATTTTTGTTCAGTGTATGTATATGTATACATATAGTTTTTTTTGTGTTTGTGAAAACGGGTCTTTAATCGGGGAAACGGAGCGGGTAGAGCAGGACGGAACGCAGGCATTGACAAACTACAATGACGGACAGGGCAAACAGGTAAGACCAGGACTTAAAATAGGTCATGACTAATCAAAGTAATCGGGCAAAGCAGGAGACGATCAGGGAAGCACACGTGGGTAATCAGGGGGCGTGGCACACACGAGGAGCGGACAAGCCGGGCATATATGTATATCTATATAAAACCTCATTAATGAGGGACAGGGAACAGAACGGACAGACAGAACTGGCACAGGGGAAGGAGCCAGGACAAGACTTGACATAAGACAGGAAAGGCAGAGAAACAGATCAGAAAGGGGGACACGGAGGGAACAGGCAGGACAAAAGGACCGGGAGTGAACGAAGGGAACATCGGGGAAAGAGGAGCAGAAGCCAGAGGGACGAGGGACAAAGAGAGGAGGGACAGAGACAGGAGGAACAAAGCGAGGGGGAGCAGAGGCAGGAGGGACAAAGACGGGAGGCCAGGGAGAGAAGGAGGGGGAACCAAGAGGAGCCCGAGGGAGACCCAGCGGGCGACGGGAGGCAGCCGGAAGGGCTGCAGGCGGCCGGGAGGCCGGAGCCGGAGGGGCCGAGGAGACGGGGTGAGGGACAGACGCAGGGACGAAGGAGGGAGTCGGAGGGGAGACCAGGGAAGGGGACGAAGGAGCTGGAAGGGACCCTGGCGAGGGCAAGGAGAGAGGGGGAGCCGCAGCAGACGGCGACGTCCTCCGACACGCCAGAGCGGGAGGACCAGCAGGCGAATGAGGAGCCGCCGTCGGGGGGCCCGCAGGCAACCGATAAGACGCCGGAGGAGGGACCGAGGCAGGGCGACGAGGCCGCGGAGGGGGACCCGCAGACGACAGCCGACCCGGAGGGCCAGGACCCGCAGGTGCCGACCAAGCCCTAGCGCCGGCGAGGGAGGGCGAGCCAGGGGGCTGGGCGGGTGGGACCCCAGCCGTGCGTCTGTGTCCTCTCCCCTTATGGGACACAGACATAAGGACCTGCGGCCGGGGTCGGGCTCGTCGGGGTGAGGGTACCAGAGTCACAGGGGGAGAAGGGACTGGAGTGGGGCCAGGGACTGGAGCTGCAGGCTGCAGAGGGGGCGCCTGCCCGGGAGCTGCAGGCAGGGAAAGCGCCTCGGACGTGGGCGCGGTAGCTGCAGGCAGCGGAGACGGCTGCTCGGGCTCTGGGGCCGCAGGGGGCACTTATTTTATTATATAAAATAAGTGTCACACAACCGGGGTGACATGCCTTGCCTGCTTGTGGGATGAGGAAGACTCAGGGACTGGAAATGGGATTAAAACTGAAGATGTGCTCATTCCTTTGTGTATTTACAAATTTTCCTTCCGTCAGACATGAGGAGTTTGCTGCTATATTTGGCACTAATAGAGATTCTGATGCTGCTATTTTTATTGTCTATTAGTTTGTTATTATTTACAAGTTCTGTTGTGTTTTTGCATTTTTCTCTTCTGGTTAATTAACTGCTGTCTGTTTGCTGTGAAGTATGAGTGTGGTGAGTAAGACTCAGGGACTGGAAGTGGGATTACAACTAAAGATAACATGCTTATTCCTTTTTGTATTGTTTACAAATTTCCTTCCGTCAAACATGAGGAGTTTGCTGCTATATTGTGCACTAACAGAGATTCTGATGCTGCTATTTTTATTGTTTATAAATGTGTTATTGTTTCCAAGTTGAGTATTCAATAAATGCTAAATTGAGAAATTTTGTGTATCGTTTGTTATTATTAGTGTGATATTTTACCATGCAAATAGAGGGGAAAACGTCCAATTATCGGCCAAAAAAAATCAGCAGCATATATCGGCCATCGCCTGACCCTTGACTTGAAAAACCCATATCGGTCGACCTCTAGTAACAGTACATTCTGTCCAATTCATCCATCGAGTTAAGTCACACACCCACTTGAGGGGGCACTCCGGCAGACGTGAGGATGGGGATGTTCTTTCCGCTATAACATCCACTGCAGAAGTACATCTCGCTCCTGTTCACAGGGCTTACTTCAATGATGAAGCAGGGCTGGTTGTCTGGACAAGAAGTTGTCCTGCTGCTGGGTCTCGGTGCCGTTTTTCCACCTAAGCTTGAAGGTGGAAATGTGTTCCAACTTGGTCCCTGGGACTGCAGCATAGCCAAACATCGCGAGCAGCGTCGGCCACACCCACCACCAGAACCATCACACCGTCCTATACACATAAAGAAGAACTAAAACATAGAGTGTTGTGACAATCTATGCGTTAATGTTTGGCAGCATAGGTGATTCATTAAAATTATACCGAAGAATGGAAAATGTGATATTTAGAATATTTTTTGCCATTTAGTAGCTAATTTAAGCACTTACCCAATGCCTCAATTTGTTTTAGGTCAGTAATGTCTGAGCCAAAAGAATGAATGTATGAATTTAATACAATTCACCCACTCCCACCCACACACAAATCTGAAATTCAATTTAAGACACTTCTTAAACATTAGTGCATTAACAAAAAAGGAAAATCTTAAGAGATTCAGTAGGATTTTCTATGTTAGACTTAAGCTAATAGTTCAATAGTTTTTACATATTTCAATATACCAATTTGACTTTAATGTTGAAACAGATGCTAAAACATGGAATAATTTCATAACTAGAGAAACATGTTATTCACAAACACTAGCAAAGGTAGCTTATAGTTAAGCTTACTTAAGTCAGCAAGTCAGGCTACAGTGTGTAAGAATAGTCGTAAACGATAATTTGTCTCAGTCTTACATGACAGAATAAGTAAACAGAAAATATAAAATGGCTGAAACAGCGTCATTAACGCCAGCTACAGTAGAGGCGCAGAAAAGGTGTCATGACTGAAGTATTCCCAAACTCTGGAAGACCGTATGCGAGCCTTTTTTGCCGCGTGTTTCTCCAGAGGCTCCGGAGCTCCGCTGGTTGACACAGCCATGTTGGTTCATGTGCAGGGGGACGAGCGGCAAATTTCTTTTTTGCAGGGTGGTAGGTGATGTCTCATTAATATTTATTAATTTACTTACAAAATGGTGCGGCACTGCATCCAAGCCTGCGGCACTCAGAGTCACAAATACAGTGGAAACCATTTGTAGTAATTACGTCTGTCTGGCTGATTTCCAACTAATTGATATTTGTATATTTATTACATGAATATAAGGTAATATAAGGTAATAGAAGAGGTATTTAATGGTTTTCCATCTGAGGAATTTGCAAAAAACTGCAGTGCATGATGGGTCGGACCTAAAGGCTGCCTTAACGTCCTCATCTGTATGACGACATACATCAAGACTAGGAAGGTGCATAATGTTCATGTCTGGTTGCGTTTGTTGGTCCAGAAAGTAATTCAATTTCGCCATGTAGGTTACGTTCTTAAAAACTGCTTGGATATAGCCCGATTATATGCTGTGGGCCTTTTAATTTCTTTGTTTACCAGGTAGGCTACCTTCTTTAAACTGCGTTTTGTTAGACTACATATTTAGGGAGGTCTTTATAAATTTATAGTAGTCTTCATAAATATGTACATAGTTTAGCCTAACCCAGCCACTTAAGGGAGAAAGCCAGCTCAACTAGGTGTCGGTCCCAAGCCCGGATTAATGGGGAGGGTTGGCGTCAAGAAATAAAGAGACTGTATCTTCACTGCATGACTGATGTCAAAATGTGTGAAATATGTGGTTGTATTAATAAATGCATTAAAGTAGGTTAATGATTCTGTGCTGTCTAAATTGTATAGAAAATTTCTACGTATAGCCAAACAAATCTCCTCCTGTTTGAAAAGGCATAGAAAAAGCAATTTAGCCACTAAAACTTTACAGTTTTTGTGAGGGACAGTCGAATTCTCTCGTTTCTCTCGTCAAGTTTTTTTGTGATCCTGCACCTACACTTTGCCGGCCCCAGGAGGATGGGCTCCCCCTTTGAGTTTGGTCCCTCCCAAGGTTTCTTCCTTCTTGGGAGTTTTTCCATGCTATCGGCGCCTATGGCTTACTCACTGGGGGCTTTGGGTGGGCATGATATAAAGCAAAGCATTTTCCCTCCCAGTTTCCTCCTCTGGTCCACATTGCAGGACCATCAGCCATCAGAAACAGCCAGACGGTCTCCTTCAGCTTCTTTAGTGTCCTTGGAAGCCAAGGCAGTTTTAGGTCTGAGAAGAGGTTTATCAGAAGGACACATATTACGTCGTTTGTCCTGAAATGTAACATGGGGAGGAAAAGTTAAGCGGTTTAGTCAGATTGGAGTCGTTTATTCAGCAGTGGCAGCGCCAGTGACTTAATGCTACAGGTGCTATAGGGGAGTGAGATTATTTAGACCGGGTGCTTTAGCTTTTCAGCTTATGTAGATGGTGTATAGAAGCACACAGCACGATAAGCTACAGCATGGATAAAATAGGATAAAATATGAAATTCTAACGTCTAGCTCACAGAGCCTCTATGTGTACTTTGAAGAAAAAATACACTACAAGTATGCTGTAAAAACCGCAAAAATGTCTTACACAATATACAGATTTTACAGATAGTTAAAGAAAAAATGAAACCAATATTTTGGGGGTGCTGTGGGGGTACTATGGTCATTGGAGGAGGAGCTAGAGCCCCCCCCCCCAAGCTTTTCCTTGGTGCTGCCACTGTTGTTCAGATTAAAAGTAACATTGTCATTAATAAACAGTACTCTGATCAAATTTTTGCATGTACAAACACAATCAAAGTTTAACCACATGTTTAGACACAATTCACACACCTGTTACATTTCCATAATGCTAAGACTCTCTACACTTACTTCATCCACTTTCTTGTTTGGTACACAGTCATTTGATGGATGTGTAAGATCATTACCAGACCGTCTGCTGCAAACTCTACAGTTAATGAATGGCTGCAAAAACACACAGACACACAAAAACAGTATTTAAAGAGTGGTGGGCAATAAATACAGTGAGAGAAGGTGTAGTAAAGATATATCTAATGATTTAAGGCAGAGCTGCTGGAGTGCAGGGTTTAATGACACAGAACAATTTTAGAGGAAAGAGCTTCCAAAGCAGGGTCACCATAAGGCTATATTATACAAAGCAAGTTCATCTAAAAGTATGAACAACAAATCCCGTTTAACTGAACACTGCTCTGTATTAAAATACTGTCCTCCGATCAAGCTAAGTGGTCCTGTAGTTCACTATTTAAAGAGGTAAATTTAAAGGGTAATTCACACTGCACATCTACCCTGCTCTGACCAGGTTTAATTACTGGCTTTCTAATTAAAACAAGAGTTAAGTCCTGCCCTTTCACCACAAAACACCACACTGCCATTTAAGGCTGATTTCAACAATGAGTTTTAGTTAACCTGGCTCGATTGAGTTAACTCTGGGTATGTAAAACCCGCTTTGTAGTACAGCCCACAGGTCTTTAAATAAGGCCAGCTAGGGTTCATAGCTCGAAGCATAATCTACAGGTCACCCCTCAGATGATTAGCATTTGCTTCTGCCTGGTAATCCAGCCTTTAAGCCTGTAAACCTACTAAAATTTGAGAATAAGGTGAAGGAACTGGCTCTTTGAGGCCACCTATGTATTTGTTACTTTATTGTTGGCTAACTTTCCCCCGCAGGGCATCAAAAAAGTTAACATGAACCTAAATTAATTTGCTAACTGATATGTCCAATGCTCACAGTCACAGTGACTCTTTACTTACCCTCTTGTCCATGAAAATACAGTCAGCCCGATGGTCTGTTGCAGTTGACTTTGGACATTTTGTTGCTCTCAAGAGAATCTCAATGTCAATGTATTCACTGCTGATCTAAATCACATAAACACGTTATATACAAAATTGCCTACAACTGTTTTAAAGGCAATATAACAAACAATAATCACCCAAAAAATGGCAAACTGTCACAGACTTGACTGCAGCAGATTCAGAGAGAAACTGTGAGAAGGTAAAATTGACCAGGGCTGAGATATACAACCATCACTTTCATTGTGAAGAGACATTAAGCATCATATGCATTGAAATTAAAACATCAAAATCAATGTGATACTCATTAGTTCAGCTTGCAGATGATGAAAGTTTCACACTTTTGTAAACACTTTCTCAGCAGTTACCTTCGGACGGCCCTGGATGTTATAGAAATTCATGTGCTGACGGGTTCCTTGATGAGCATTTTCGACTGCGAGTTTAATGGCCGTCTTGTGAGTGCAGGGAGACTGTGGTAATCTTGCTGGGCCTCTGTGGAGATAAGCAGAGCTCCATAAGCCAAAACCAGAAGCAGCAGGCGGGTCATCTTCCTCTCAGCTTTGAAGGGAGAAGCAGGACTGAGGACACTGATCTGTGGTCCCCTTATCCAGCACGTCCAGGGGCGTGTCCTTCACTCGAAACAAACAGACCTTTGAACAACATTGGAAAACTCTTCAGGATGAATTGAGGCAGGTGGTCAAGTGGGTTTATTGTTATTTCAGCAATATACACAGTACACAGTGAAAGGAAACATTGTTCCTCCTGGACCACGGTGCAACACAAAGAAGAAAAACAGAAACAACACAAGATGACACAAGTGCGGGCAAGATAGAACTATACAGAGTGAAAGGAGCACAAACAGAGGGAGAAAGTGCAAGATAAACACAAGAGCAACAATACAATACTACAGGACAAGACAGCGCAGTCAAGAACACAGAGTGCAGCCAGAGCTAACCTGAATAGGGGCATCAAGGTTGCCAGGCAGGCAGAGAAACAGAAAATAGAGGTCTACTTCACATACAACAACCCACAGTGGGTGTGGCAGGGAATACAACACATTACAAACTTCAAAGGCAACAACACCGTCACTGTTAACAGCAACGCCCTTTTAGCAAAGGAGCTAAACAGCTTCTTTGCTCGTCTGGAGGAACACAGAGCAGACATAGCCACACTGCCCCCTCCCCCAATCTCCAGCACTCACAGACTCCCTCTGCAGGAACACCACGCGAGAAGGCACATTGCATCTCTAGGTGTGTGGAGTTTAAGACAAGGCAAGTGATGCTACGATAATATAATTCCTTGGTAAGACCCCACCTAGAATATTGTGTGCGGGTTTGGTTACCATACCTTAAGAAGGACATTGCTGCCTTGGAAAAGGTGCAACGTAGGGCAACGAGAATGATTCCTGGTCTTAGAGGAATGTCTAATGAGGAGAGGTTAGCTGAGCTGAATCTGTTTAGCCTCGAGCAAAGGAGACTAAGGGGGGACATAATCCAGGTGTTTAAGATTCTAACAGGTCTGGATGCTGTTCAGCCAAATGGCTATTTCAATGTTAGTTTAAATACCAGAACTCGTGGCCATAAGTGGAAATTAGCTGGAGAACATTTTAAAACGAATTTGATGAAGCATTTCTGTACACAGCGTGTAGTTAGAGTATGGAATAGTCTTCCTGTTATTGTAACACAAGCTAAAACCCTGGGTTCTTTTAAATCAGAGCTAGATAAGATTTTTGAGCTATTAGCTAAGTTCTCCTCAAAGGAGCTTGATGGGCCGAATGGTCTCCTCTCATTTGTAAATCTCTTTGGTTCTTATGAGTCAGCTTACAGAGATGAGGTCCAGAAACTGATAGGTTGGAGTTCAGCAAACAATTTGGCACTAAACAGCACAAAGACAAAGGAATCACTGACTTCAGGAAGGATGGAGGCGACACTGGCCTGCCTAGAAGGATGGATGGATGTTTTTATTGACATTGTAAGTACAATGAGATTTAGTTTGGAACGCGCCAGCAGCTACACAGTATATTTACAATTATATAGATTGTGAGGCATAAAATAAGGTGTGAGTAATATAACATAACGACATAATATAAGTAATCATTAATTAATCATTACAGATGGTATGAGGTGTGAACCGCTAGGCTGCTATGGCATGTTTGGTATCAAACCGATGGAAAATCACTCCAGTTTCCAAATCTGGTCAGTGGTTACCACGAAAGTGAATATATCAAAAGTTACACCAGCCTAACGAAAATCATCAATACAAGGGAAATCACTCTGGTCATAAATCTCAAAAGGACTGATACAGACCCCCTTCCGAAAGCCCGCCAAATGGATGGTCAGCCATTGGTCCAGGAGTCGAATTCCTGGTCACTCCTATTCACGAACTTTACACTATAAAACCTGGCACCTCAGAACAAAGCCAGGAGAGGAGAAACAGAAGGGAGGAGAAAACAAAAGACCATCAGCACGAAGAGAGGCAGAGAACATCAGCCCAAGAGAAGAGAAGCCCACAAGAAGCCCTCCTGAAGCCTATCAGTGAAGACCCAGCTGGACAGAGAACTGCAACCAAGCCCAAGCTTCACCAGGAGAGGGAATCAGAGGGGCTCCACTCCAACAACCGCTGCAAACACCGCGCCTCCCTGAGTGCCATCACCCATCAGCTCATCAGCCTCCGCAACCAACTGCCAAGACCCCCCCCCCCCCACTCTGCAACCAAGTAAACAAACTTCCTTTCATTTATAACAACCTAAACTCCTATTCACCTGCTATATTACTTTAGGACAGTATTTCCACAAATTGCTTGCTTTGCAGAACAGTATTTTCCCTTTTAAGGTTACTCATTTTAAATCTGGTCATTGCATTTTCATGATTACATTGTTTGTGTCCACTCCGTTATTTCGTGTTTATTGTTTGTTAGGTGTAATGTCTGTCTTATGTTAGTTATAGGAATAAATGCATGTCTTTTACACAACTTCAGCCTCCGTTCATTGAGTGCTCACAAGAATCCCTGCCTGTGCGATCTACGCTCTGAAACCTCAAATTCGCCTGAAATATCGCGAGACTCTCTCTCATTGGCCGTGAGGGGAGCTTCGCTACCGATCGTTTACATTACCTGGTGACGCAGCTCGTTGGACAAGCCTTCTATTCTAACCCAGGTTATTACGTGATACTGGTTATTAATGAGTTCCATTTAAGTCACACATTAACAGACTCACGGTGTTTCGCAATTGAGTTTGAGCCGACCATTCAGCATAAAAATTGGTTAATAATCACAAGGCACAAGGTTTAAACTTATTCTGAGCACACAATTTAAACTTTTTATGACCGAACGTGCAGTGAAGAAGCGCTACTGTCAACTGGTTGCAAAAGTCGCACTCATGGCAATCTGAAGGCATTTAAGCGGGATCATATGGGCTTATTATAGTTATTTTTATTTCTATTATTAGTAGTTATATTATTTTGTTTTATTTTCGGTGATTTCATTGTAGTTCTTTCGTATTAAACTGCAGTAAACTTTAACCCTATGTCTGACGAGATTCTCAGATGTAGCGCTTTGTTTCCAGGTTCAATTCGGACGAGTGTCTCCGTTTCTATATATCCTGGGAGAGATCTCTCTATTAGCGAACGGGAATACTTGTTATGAGGTTCTAACCTAAATTATGTTGCGCTTGGACATAAGACCGATAGCTTAGTTACCTATCAGGATCATACTCGTATGTGTGTGCCTGCTTTAGACAAAGCAAGTTTAACACAACTTTGCGCTGTGAGCCAAGGGTGTGTCATTTAGAAATTGGGAGTCTCCTGTGCTTGAGACCCGCCGTGGTTAAGCACCATTTGCGACGAGATATAGTGCACTCACAATTTAAATCTGTCGCCGTAACGCGTGCGCCGTCTCGCTTCAGTAATTGTTTTAAGGGGTGATGACGAAGATGACGAATTTACTTTCCTGAAGAGGAGCAGGATGGGTCACGCGTTCTGTAAGATTTGTCTCCCACGGGGAAGGAACGATGTCAGTCGGCATGAAAAATCCAAGTCATTAGTGAATGACAGAGCCGCATGAGTGAACATGAAAAATTAATAGAAAATAAATGACAAATGGTTATTTTATATTTTATATATTTTATATATTTATATTTATATTATATTTTATATAATTTATATTATTTTATATTTCCTGTCTTAAAATGTAAGGGATACACGTGGTCATTTCCGTTGTTTCCTGTTTCCTGCGAGAGTGATACTGACTGCTAGCGCGCGAACTTTGAAACCATAGATATCACCTAAATAATAATTCGAGTTAAGTCATTGGGAAAAAGCTTCGCAAGATTAATAATCCTCCAAAATAAATAAATAAAATTTCCCAGACCCCGACGGATTAATCACCTACGCAAGTACCGACCCACGATCTTCGTTCAATTAAGAAGGTGCTTCCAGCCTTACAGCCTCAGTTTACGTAAGTACAACGCCATGTCTACTGTTCCGTGTTCTGAGTGTAATATGTTTAGCTATTCTTCTCCAGTCATTAGCGGTATTTATACATGTGAGAAGTGTCAGTTAGTCGCTAGACTGACGGAGAAGATTGTAGTGTTAGAGGGACGTATCCGGACGTTACATAACATTCAGGAGAATGAGAGTTTTATTGACTCAGTATTAGCGGCTCCTGATATGTCCGCGATAGCCAGTAAGTCTCCCCCTGCTCCGGCAGCAGAGCCTTCGCAGCAAGGCGAGTGGGTGACGACCCGGCGGCATAGTCGCAAATCCAAACCAAACTTACACCGGCACCATTCGCCTATCCGCGTTTCCAACAGGTTCTCCCCACTCAGTGAAACTCCCACTGAGACGCCTGTTGAAAGTGCTCTAATAATTGGTGATTCTATTCTAAGAAACGTGAGAGTAGCGACTCCAGCGACCATTGTAAATTGTCTCCCGGGTGCCAGAGCGACCGACATCTCGGCAAATTTAAAAGTGCTGGCTAAAAGTAAACGTAAATACTCTCAGATAGTTATCCACGTCGGCACTAATGATGTCCGATTGAGGCAATCGGAGATCACAAAGGCAAATTTTAAAGAGGTGTGCAACATTGCGAAGAAGATGTGTGTGTCAGTAACGTACTCTGTCCAGACTAAAAACTCAAGTCCAGACTAAAAACACACCTGTTTAGTTTAGCGTATAGGGACACTAGTTCTAGCCCTAGCTAACTCTTCACTCCCAGGCAGACCTGTAGTGTGAGGTGTAGAGCTGGGTGGGGATCGGTGCCATTGGCTTTGGATGAACTGGATTGTCAGTGCTGTCACTCTAGCTTTGCAATCTCTTGTGGAACTGGAGTGCTGACATTTCAGGGACTCCCCATGCCGGCATTCCCACTTGCCTCTCCCTCCTACTGATGCTGCCATAGCCATATCTGCCGGAGCTTGCAGATTGCACTTCATATTGTACTCACCTAGCTTTTAGCACTGCCAATAGCCTCCTCTACTATGCCTAATTGTACATTTTATTTCCCCTACTCCTCCTGGGGGTGATGCCTGGAGACCTCAATCTATCAAGATATCCAGCACACCCGACCACCACCAGTGACGTCCCTGCATCCAGCTCGCCGTTCTGATCTTCCATGTATGACCCGCTGCCTTACCTCTGGTTGCCTGGCAATTGGAAGAAGACTCGGCTTCGGCATTGGCTTATCTTCCTTGCTCTCCTCTCTCTATTTGACTATCCCTGCCGGCCCCTGGAGGATGGGCTTCCCCTTTGAGTCTGGTCCCTCTCAAGGTTTCTTCCTTCTAGGGAGTTTTTCCTTGCCACTGTCGCCTATGGCTTACTCACTGGGGGCTTTGGGTGAGGATACTGTAAAGCGCTTTGAGACAATGTAATGTTGTGATAATGCGCTATATAAAAATAAATTTGTTTGTTTGTTGTTGTTGATACTGGAGCCTGGTTGCGGTGGTGGGATGGCTCACGGCGGGTGCCGGAAAATTTCCTTTATTTTCAAATCCAAACCTTGACAGGTATGCTGCTGTTCCAAATCATGGGTGCATGTTACAAGTGCGGAACATATTTTAACTTAGTACTAACTTAGCATCATATTTGATCTGATTCGACTGAATATCCCAGGTTTCCATCTCTCATGCATCTGGTGTGACGTGTTTTCAGACTCTCAGGCTGGCGCAAAGAAATCTTACGGGAATTGAACGTCTCACTCCGGCCAGCTGACCAAAGTTGGTAACCTTGGTATTGTGTGTAGGAGATTCGGTATAACTATAATTTCGTTCTCCATTTACATGCCCGTAGTGTCTTTAAGTGTTATGTAGTTTTGCCTGAAACGCAAAAATAAAACAAAGCAATTAAAGCCGTAAGTGGCTCAAATTGTGCTGTAGCGATTGAAGAACTTTTGTCGGAAGTTGGATTCGAACCCACGCCTTACTTGGGAGAACAGAATACCAGAATAGAGTAGGTTAAGTCCAGCCTTGGCTTCCAAGCTGACGTTTTTCTACATATGTGCTTGTGTATCATGGACAGTAAGAGGGGGCAGGCAAGGAGAGAATTTCTCTCTTTGGGGATCAATAGAGTGTTGTTATTATAACGTCTAAAAAGTATGATGGTCTGTCGATAAATCAATAAGAAAATAAATGAAGTCGTTTTCGCGAACACGCTGGAAAAGCCAGGGGCCGGACCGACTGTAGGGGGCGTGGCCAGAGACAGCCATCTCAGGCTGTCAAGTCTCCCGTTTTGGCCGGGAAACTACCGTATTTTACTTCTCTTTCCCGCCGTCCTCCCGTATTAGTATTTTCCCGTAAATCTCCCTTATATTATATAGTTGCTGGATAGTGTAGTGGTAAGATCGCCGCCTTTCACACGGGAGACCGGGGTTCGAATCCCGGTTGTGGCCAAAAATATATTTTATATATTTTATATATTTATATTATATTTATATTATATTTTTTATATATTGTATTATATAGTTGCTGGATAGTGTAGTGGTAAGATCGCCGCCTTTCACACGGGAGACCGGGGTTCGAATCCCGGTTGTGGCCAGAAACAACTGCTATCACAACTAGAGATTGATGAGGTACAACACGATTGCTACGACAAGGGGGAGCCAGGACGACAGGTCAGGGGGGAGATATCATCATCCCCACATTCCGAGATTGGGTACCAAGCCCCATATATATTAGTAGGCTGAATACAAGAGCAGCTGACCTGAGAAATAAGAAATAAGCTAAGCTGGAAACCTGGACCCTCCGACCAAGAATGCGTGAAGTACCCTCAGAAGGTCTACTAGAAGATGTACGTAGAAGACTACTACAGATCAGCTGATCTACACCACAGCAACAGTGATCCTTGAGCTGGAGCCGGACCGTCTTTGAAGACTCCGTAAATCTCCGTATAATAATATATATCTACGGGAACGAGAAAGGAGAAAGCAGAGAACAAGAACAAGATTTGTAAATGTAAGATTTGAAGGACCCCCGGCATGAAAAATAGAATAGTTCTCGTCATTAGTGAACATGTGTCTCGTCATTGTGTATCATGGACAGTAAGAGGGGGATCAATAGAGTGTTGTTATTATAACGTCTAAAAAGTATGATGGTCTGTCGATAAATAATGAAGTCGCTGGACTTCACGCGAACACGCTGGAAAAGCCAGGGGGCGTGGCCAGAGACAGCCTGCTGACCATCTCAGGCTGTCAAGTCTCCCGTTTTGGCCGGGAAACTACCGTATTTTACTTCTCTTTCCCGCCGTCCTCCCGTATTAGTATTTTCCCGTAAATCTCCCTTATATTATATAGTTGCTGGATAGTGTAGTGGTAAGATTGCCGCCTTTCACACGGGAGACCGGGGTTCGAATCCTGGTTGTGGCCAAAAATTTATTTTATATATTTTATATATTTTATATATTTATATTTATATTATATTTTATATAATTTATATTATTTTATATTTCCTGTCTTAAAATGTAAGGGATACTGGAGCCTGGTTGCGGTGGTGGGATGGCTCACGGCGGGTGCCGGAAAATTTCCTTTATTTTCAAATCCAAACCTTGACAGGTATGCTGCTGTTCCAAATCATGGGTGCATGTTACAAGTGCGGAACATATTTTAACTTAGTACTAACTTAGCATCATATTTGATCTGATTCGACTGAATATCCCAGGTTTCCATCTCTCATGCATCTGGTGTGACGTGTTTTCAGACTCTCAGGCTGGCGCCTGAGAAACGTCTCACTCCGGCCAGCTGACCAAAGTTGGTAACCTTGGTATTGTGTGTAGGAGATTCGGTATAACTATAATTTCGTTCTCCATTTGCATGCCCGAAGTGTCTTTAAGTGTTATGTAGTTTTGCCTGAAACGCAAAAATAAAACAAAGCAATTAAAGCCGATCAGTGGCTCAAATTGTGCTGTAGCGATTGAAGAACTTTTGTCGGAAGTTGGATTCGAACTTGGGATGCCTTACTTGGGAGAACAGAATACCAGAATAGAGTAGGTTAAGTCCAGCCTTGGCTTCCAAGCTGACGTTTTTCTACATATGTGCTTGTGTATCATGGACAGTAAGAGGGGGCAGGCAAGGAGAGAATTTCTCTCTTTGGGGATCAATAGAGTGTTGTTATTATAACGTCTAAAAAGTATGATGGTCTGTCGATAAATCAATAACAATATCAATGAAGTCAATGTTTATCTAAAGGAATCAGAATTCAGGAAAAGCCAGGGGCCGGACCGAGTGTAGGGGGCGTGGCCAGAGACAGCCTGCTGACTGTTCCAAATCATGGGTGCATGTTACAAGTCCGGAACATATTTTAACTTAGTACTAACTTAGCATCATATTTGATCTGATTCGACTGAATATCCCAGGTTTCCATCTCTCATGCATCTGGTGTGACGTGTTTTCAGACTCTCAGGCTGGCGCAAAGAAATCTTACGGGAATTGAACGTCTCACTCCGGTCAGCTGACCAAAGTTGGTAACCTTGGTATTGTGTGTAGGAGATTCGGTATAACTATAATTTCGTTCTCCATTTACATGCCCGTAGTGTCTTTAACCGGCTGCACAAACTGGATCCGCCTCCATTACGACACAACTTTGCCCTTATTGGCTTAAGAATTTAGTCACATACATGACGTATATCTGCTATTTCTCCCGAGAAGCAGGTAAAGCAGTGGTAACTGCTTTGTAGTTAATTTACCTGGTAAAATTAAGTTTAAATAAATGATATAAATACTGTAATAGTACTCGTGAGCTTTGTTTATTTGTTATTAGTTATTGTAATGTTGCGCTGCTTTATTTGTTTAATCGTCTAGTCTGTGGAGACATTCAAGTTAATCAAATAAGAATTGCACTGTACACTGTACATGACCATAAAAACTTTGTATCCTTGAAATAAATGTTTTTGATCTTTTCCTTGGCAGTTATCTTTTTACACAGGGCCTCTATGTACACGATAGTTTTTTTTTTCACGACTAACAGTATGGATCAGGAGTTGGTTATTGTAAAAGAAGTAATGTGCATGCAGGTGATATTTGTATAGATTTATCCACACCCTTGTAGCAGTGCTGCCATTGCAGTCAGATCTCGCAAACTAGGAGTATTAGTTGTCTTTATTTCTCTTTATTTCTTGACGCCAACCCTCTCCATTAATCCGGGCTTGGGACTGGCACCTACCTGAGCTGGCTTGCTCCCTTAAGTGGCTGGGTTAGGCTAAACTATATATATATATTTACCAAGACTACAATAAAACATCTCGAAATGTGTAGTCTAGCAAAACGCAGTTTAAAGAAGGTAGCCTACCTGGCGAAATTGCAAACAAATTAAGGGCGTTAGGCAGCCTTTAGATCCTACCCATCATGCACTGCAGTTTTTTGCTAATTCCTCAAATGGAAAACTGTCCATCCATCCATCCATCCATTTTCCAAACCGCTTATCCTACTGGATCGCGGGGGGTCTGGAGCCTATCCCGGAAGCAATGGGCACGAGACAGGGAACAACTCAGGATGGCGGGCCAGCCCATCGCAGGGCACACTCACACACTATTCACTCACGCATACACTCCTATGGGCAATTTAGCAACTCCAATTAGCCTCAGCATGTTTTTGGACTGTGGGGGAAACCAGAGTACCCGGAGGAAACCCCACGATGACATGGGTAGAACATGCAAACTCCACACACATGTGACCCAGGTGGAGACTCGAACCCGGGCCCTAGAGGTGTGAGGCAACAGTGCTAACCACTGCACCACCATGCTGCCCCCTAAATGGAAAACCATTAAATACAAAAGGAAAACAAAAGTGCTGTAAGACTGTATACTTATGTGTATGTTAGTAAAGGCTGTAGCTGACACAACGGACCCCACTAATTAGAAAGGGGTAATTGTACACATGTGGCATCCAGTATGTTCTTCTATAACAGTTTTTAAAAAAAAAAAAAAACTCACATTACACAAATTGGCACTATCAAAACGAGGATTATGGGGAAAATGGGGACTGTGATGGAGATTACATACACGTAGGCATGGTATTTAGTTTTTTTTAATCTGGTCACCTTCCAGAGTAATTGTAAACTAAAACCATCTTCACCCTATTTGATTCTTTATAAATGGACAATCAGTCGTGCAGTAAATGGGGGTATAGAGAGACACAGAGCTTGTCTAACAAGAAACCCTGGGAAGCTAACATTAATAGGGTGGGTATGGATAGCAAAACCATTGATACAGATTACAGATTTATATCTCACCTGAACCCTGGCGGGCTCCGTGCCAATAGGGGTTGGGATTAGGGTTAGTTAACTTAAGTAGTAATATTGATGTGTATATTCTCCTATTCTCCAGTCAGTGAATCGTGAAACGTAATGTTAATATGTTTCTATACCTATATGTTCTGCTTAAAAACCCATAAAGGCAAGCACAGTGTTTAGACATTCTGTTACTTAGACTAGTAAACACTAAGATCCTTCAGCTTTCAATTAACCTGACACAACAGTCTAAACAACAAATGTGTGCCATGTCATTTGTCATCTTTACATCTTGTATCCTTTATATGGTAATTGGATTTTCAAGGTGGAATTGCAGGTCGATCATTTTAAGGATCTAGATGTAAACCTCCCTGGTGTTGCTTTAATATTTTTTTTGCACAATTTGCTTCACACACTTCCTCCAGCAGAGAAGCTTACAATACTACACCCCACCAAATGACTGGATGATGCCTTTTTATTTAAGGTCTGGCTGTGAGCCTCGATTACCGATACACTATCTTCAGGCTCCTGCCGGGATCAGTCAGTATGGTGGACCTTTGGAGGAATGGGTACAAAACCATCAGGAAAGTTTGCAGGTGCTTCAAGAGTATGTGAAGGCTTAGTTGGAGGAACAAGCCACACCACGAAATCGGAAACACAATGAGTTGGTTAATGATTAGGGGTTTGATGAAGGTCAGCTGGTGTGTTTGCGGAACCATGTTCGAGGTAAAATACAGGATCATTGGGATGCCTGTTTGTATATGGTAGTTCGGTGTCCCCAAGATCAGGGTGCAGTTTACTCTGCAACTCCAATGGAGGGGGACGGGGTTGTCCGTCAAGTTCACCGAACAGAGTTGCGTCCAGTACCACAGGGGGTTGTTATGTCAGGGGAAGATGTTCTGGTAATGTCTCCTGAGTCTGGGTTGCCCACAGGGGCAACAGAAATGGAATCGGATGAGGACTCTGTGATTTTACGGGGACAGGGCTGGTGGGAGGGGTCGCAATAGAGCATCCACAAGTAGGCCTCGTATAATGGAGGAGGTTATGTCCCCCCCGAGGTGTAGAGACCAGTTAAACGTTCGGTGAGGTCCACCACTGGTCATCATACCAACCCTTATAAGTTACCACGGTCAGTGAATGATCGTTCGGTTGGGGAGGAAGACCAGTGGTTTGGGGATAGAATTCTTAGCTGTGATCGTTGGGTCATCAATTTCATTTTGGGGGATGGATTGTAGCCAGGCAATTATAGGCAGGTATAGGAACTGCAGTTCGGACTGGAGGCATAGCCGGGGCGAGATGGCTGTGCATGTTCCGATGGTAGGGCATATTGGCAAAGGAGCAGGCACGGGAAAGACAGGCAGGGTCCTGATAGATTTGGTGGAGCATCGGCGGGCATATTGAATTTGCAGTGTAGCAGCCTTTCTGTTTGCTTGTTTCAGGGGTGAACAATCTTATCCGCAAAGGGCCGGTGTGTATGCAGGTTTTCGCTGCAACTCCCTAATTAGATTTCTAATTAGAGGACTGATTAGCTGAAGAGTCCTCATACCTGGTTTTGAAGAGCTGACCTAAAGGTTACCCCAAAAACCTGTTTTTTTTTTGTTTGAATGGGGCAGTGAGTCATGGGGTAAACTACTGTTCTTTAGGGGTTTTCAAGGTGGAATTACGGGTCGATAATTTTAAGGATCAGGTTGTAAACCTCCCTGGTGTTGCTTTAATATGTTTTATCTGAGGTTGTATCGTGTATTATCAAGCCAGCCGGCTTAGTGGCCTCGGGAGCGGGGTTTAGTGGGAGCAGCTGGCTAGTTTTATTTTCTTTTTTGTTTGTGTCTTTTTCTTTGTTGTATGTATATTTTGGGTTCATTATTAGGCAGGCTGGGCCTTTTGGCACCTGTAGTCTGGGTGCTGGATTGCCCATAGGGGTCTTTTTTATTGCTGTGATTTGCTGTGTCATTCACTAGTGTGATTTGTGCTGGATGTGTTTTTAAGGTTGTGCTGTGGCGTGTACCTGAGCAAACTTTGGGCAACCTGTTCTCTTGTTGGCTTTATTGACAAAGGGTGGATTAGTCTAATTACGGCCTGCTACAAATAGCTGCATATAACGTATAAAAAAAATCACCTTATGGGTGCTCCGTAGGGTAGCAAGATCTTGAGTTTTTTTTACAGTACTCGGGTACGTTTTAAAATTTTCGACCAATCAGCAAACATTATTCTGACAGCATAGCTGGGAAACCAATGAAAAGTGAGTGCAACGTTCTAGAACTTGACTTCGGGTTGACGCTCCCTATAAAAGAGCTGGGTACTGCTTCAAGGCGTTCAGTTGGCGCTACCTCCTGATAGAGTAGCACTGTACGGCTCTTGTTCCGTAAAACAACATCAAAAGGATGAAAAAAAAAACAATATTTAAAGAAGACGAAAAAAATCAATTTTTAAAGAAGACGAAAAAAACATCGTCTAAAAAAATAAGCCAAAAAAATAATATCCGAAGAAGGAAAAACATGCAAAGTAAAAAAAAACAAACAAAAATAAAAAACAATATCCAAAGAAGAAGGAAAAAAACATCCAAAGGGAGAAAAGAAGAACTGAAGGGCCAACGAGGTAGGAGGAAATACAAATTTCGTTTCAGCACCGTTGGAGTGCCAAGCCGTGAAAAGCATTTGGCCAGAAGACAAGGTAAGTGTTGTATCTGTTATTTTAAAACAGCGCTTTTCAAAATGCTGCTTTATAATCGTTTGAGATCGTTAGCCAGTGTGACAGCTGAAGGCTTTTTGAGTTTACCAACATAAAGTTTTATTTCTGTATTAGGACATTGTCAGGAACAATGATGTGTTCATCGCTATGATGTGGTCAAAAAGCGATGCATTGAATCTTAGAAACATTTGTGATTTTTCAAACGATGCTTTTCCTTTTATTTAATCAGTAAAATTTCCATCGGTTTTATATAGTGCCCCTTGAAATATGTCTTTAGCTCATTTTCCGGGCATTTTACTAGAATGCATCCTGAGAAATACACAAGCTCTGCTGCATTTCCGTGCCTCGATGTTTAGTGCCGAGTATAATTGTTGCAGTTGCCTTTTATATATTCCATGAGACCTGTTGGTACCAAGAGAAGTGTGAGACTGTCAGGGTGAATTTATCATACAATCGCACGCATAAATACCTGAGGGTTGCCAGTCCTTTTGCGTTGTTACAGGAGGACTAGAGCTGACGAGTGTGTTTCTACACACTATCAAGGGCATTGTAGTACAGTTTTCTCAGGTGGGAGAATGCTGCCGATCTCCTATTTGACAATACAGCCCTTGATATATTAGAATATTACAGAACTAGAAGCCTTTTGCAAGGAAGAATGTGAGAAAATCCCAAGTACAAGAACTGAAAGCCTTTCAGCTGGCTATAAGAAGCGCTTGTAAGCTGTGATATCTGGCAGAGGAGGTGTTACTAAGTACTGATTACGTAGGGTGCCCAAACTTTTGCAGAGTGCCATAATAATGTTTTTATTTTGTAATTTTGTTCAATTTATGGCATAAAAAGTAACTATTCATCAATGTTTGCTGAAAATATTGTGTATTTTTCCCCCAGTTCCTAAAGAGACTGTATTAACTGATATTGTTGCTTTTGTAATTGAAAAGATGTTATTTGTCAAGGGGTGCCAAACCTTTGCATAAGACTGTACACAGTGTGTGTATGTGTTTATGTGAGTGTGTGTCTGTGTGTGTGTGTGTATATATATATATGTGTGTGTGTGTATATATTTCTGTATATGCATGTGTATATATATATTTATATATAGTTCACACACATTCAAACTTATTTGAATACACATTCAAAATTATTTTTATTATTATTATTTTCGTTTTTTTTTTTTTTTTGTGTTTTAAAATTTTTTATTTTTGCAATGGAAATAAAAATAAAGCAGTCCTCCGTAGAGGAGGGGTGGTGGAGGGAATATATATATATATATACATATATATAAAATAATTGTCACACAACTGGGGTGACATGCCTTTCCTGCTCACCCAATTTTAGTGCACTTTAGTTATGCATAATGACCTTCTAGTCTCGATACACCCATATATATATATGTATATATATATATAGTTTTTTTTGTTTTTTTTTTTGCAATAGACAATAAAAATAACGCAGTTCTCCATAAAGGAGGGATGGTGGATGGAATATATATATACATATATATAAAATAATTGTCACACAACCTGGGTGACATGCCTTGCCTGCTCACCCAGTTTTAGTGCACCTTAGTTATTCATAATGACCATCTAGTCTCGATACACCCATAAATATATATGTATATATATATAGTTTTTTTTGTTTTTTTTTTTGCAATAGACAATAAAAATAACGCAGTTCTCCATAAAGGAGGGATGGTGGATGGAATATATATATACATATATATAAAATAATTGTCACACAACCTGGGTGACATGCCTTGCCTGCTCACCCAGTTTTAGTGCACCTTAGTTATTCATAATGACCATCTAGTCTCGATACACCCATAAATATATATGTATATATATATAGTTTTTTTTGTTTTTTTTTTTGCAATAGACAATAAAAATAACGCAGTTCTCCATAAAGGAGGGATGGTGGATGGAATATATATATACATATATATAAAATAATTGTCACACAACTTGGGTGACATGCCTTGCCTGCTCACCCAATTTTAGTGCACCTTAGTTATCCATACTGACCATCTAGTCTCGACACACCCATATATATATATATATATATATATATATTATATATATATATATATATATATGTATATATATATAGATATTTTTTCTTTTTCTTGTGTTTTTTTTTCGCAATGGATATTAAAAATAAAGCAGTCCTCCGTAAAGGAGGGGTGGTGGAGGGAATATATATATACATATATATATATAAAATAATTGTCACACAACCTGGGTGACATGCCTTGCCTGCTCACCCAATTTTAGTGCAACTTAGTTATCCATAATGACCAACTAGTCTCGATACACCCATATATATATATATATATGTACATATATATAGTTTTTTTATTAGCAATAGAAAAGAAAAATAACGCAGTTCTCCGTAAAGGAGGGATGGTGGATGGAATATATATATATATATATATATATATATATATATATATATATATATATATATATATATATATATATATATATATACATTTATATAAAATAATTGTCACACAACCTGGGTGACATGCCTTGCCTGCTCACCCAATTTTAGTGCACTTTAGTTATCCATACTGACCATCTAGTCTCGACACACCCATATATATATATATATATATATATATATATGTATATATATATAGATATTTTTTCTTTTTCTTGTGTTTTTTTTTCGCAATGGATATTAAAAATAAAGCAGTCCTCCGTAAAGGAGGGATGGTGGATGGAATATATATATAAAATAATTGTCACACAACCGGGGTGACATGCCTTGCCTGCTCACCCAATTTTAGTGCACCTTAGTTATTCATAATGACCATCTAGTCTCGATACACCCATAAATATATATGTATATATATATAGTTTTTTTATTAGCAATAGAAAAGAAAAATAACGCAGTTCTCCGTAAAGGAGGGATGGTGGATGGAATATATATATATATATATACATTTATATAAAATAATTGTCACACAACCTGGGTGACATGCCTTGCCTGCTCACCCAATTTTAGTGCACTTTAGTTATCCATAATGACCATCTAGTCTCGATACACCCATGAATATATATGTATATATATATATATATATATATATATATATATATATATATATATATATATATATATATATATATATATATATATATATATATATAGTTTTTCTGTTTTTTTTTTGCAATAGACAATAAAAATAACGCAGTTCTCCGTAAAGGAGGGATGGTGGATGGAATATGTATATGCATATATATAAAATAATTGTCACACAACCTGGGTGACATGCCTTGCCTGCTCACCCAATTTTAGTGCACCTCAGTTATCCATACTGACCATCTAGTCTCGACACACCCATATATATATATATATATATATATATATATATATATATATATATGTATATATATAGATATTTTTTCTTTTTCTTGTGTTTTTTTTTCGCAATGGATATTAAAAATAAAGCAGTCCTCCGTAAAGGAGGGGTGGTGGAGGGAATATATATATACATTTATATAAAATAATTGTCACACAACTGGGGAGACATGCCTTGCCTGCTCACCCAATTTTAGTGCACCTTAGTTATCCATAATGACCAACTAGTCTCGATACACCCATAAATATATATATATATATGTACATATATATAGTTTTTTTATTAGCAATAGAAAAGAAAAATAACGCAGTTCTCCGTAAAGGAGGGATGGTGGATGGAATATATACATACATATATATAAAATAATTGTCACACAACCTGGGTGACATGCCTTGCCTGCTCACCCAATTTTAGTGCAACTTAGTTATCCATAATGACCAACTAGTCTCGATACACCCATAAATATATATGTATATATATAGTTTTTTTTTTTTCGCAATGGACAATAAAAATAACGCAGTTCTCCGTAAAGGAGGGATGGTGGATGGAATATATATATAAAATAATTGTCACACAACCGGGGTGACATGCCTTGCCTGCTCACCCAATTTTAGTGCACCTTAGTTATTCATAATGACCATCTAGTCTCGATACACCCATAAATATATATGTATATATATGTATTGTTTTTTTTTTTTTTTTTTTTTGCAATAGACAATAAAAATAGCGCAGTTCTCCATAAAGGAGGGATGGTGGATGGAATATATATATACATATATATAAAATAATTGTCACACAACCTGGGTGACATGCCTTGCCTGCTCACCCAATTTTAGTGCAACTTAGTTATCCATAATGACCAACTAGTCTCGATACACCCATATATATATATATATATATATGTACATATATATAGTTTTTTTATTAGCAATAGAAAAGAAAAATAACACAGTTCTCCGTAAAGGAGGGATGGTGGATGGAATATATATATATATATATATATATATATATATATATATATATATATATATATATATATATATACATTTATATAAAATAATTGTCACACAACCTGGGTGACATGCCTTGCCTGCTCACCCAATTTTAGTGCACTTTAGTTATCCATACTGACCATCTAGTCTCGACACACCCATATATATATATATATATATATATGTATATATATAGATATTTTTTCTTTTTCTTGTGTTTTTTTTTCGCAATGGATATTAAAAATAAAGCAGTCCTCCGTAAAGGAGGGATGGTGGATGGAATATATATATAAAATAATTGTCACACAACCGGGGTGACATGCCTTGCCTGCTCACCCAATTTTAGTGCACCTTAGTTATTCATAATGACCATCTAGTCTCGATACACCCATAAATATATATGTATATATATATAGTTTTTTTATTAGCAATAAAAAAGAAAAATAACGCAGTTCTCCGTAAAGGAGGGATGGTGGATGGAATATATATATATATATATATATATATATATATATATATATATATACATTTATATAAAATAATTGTCACACAACCTGGGTGACATGCCTTGCCTGCTCACCCAATTTTAGTGCACTTTAGTTATCCAGAATGACCATCTAGTCTCGATACACCCATGAATATATATGTATATATATATATATATATATATATATATATATATATATATATATATATATAGTTTTTCTGTTTTTTTTTTGCAATAGACAATAAAAATAACGCAGTTCTCCATAAAGGAGGGATGGTGGATGGAATATGTACATGCATATATATAAAATAATTGTCACACAACCTGGGTGACATGCCTTGCCTGCTCACCCAATTTTAGTGCACCTTAGTTATCCATACTGACCATCTAGTCTCGATACACCCATATATATATATATATATATATATATATATATATATATATATATATATATATACATGTACATATATATAGTTTTTTTATTAGCAATAGAAAAGAAAAATAACGCAGTTCTCCGTAAAGGAGGGATGGTGGATGGAATATATATATATATATATACATTTATATAAAATAATTGTCACACAACCTGGGTGACATGCCTTGCCTGCTCACCCAGTTTTAGTGCACCTTAGTTATCCATAATGACCATCTAGTCTCGATACACCCATAAATATATATGTATATATATATATATATATATATATAGTTTTTTTATTTTTTTCGTAATGGACAATAAAAATAACGCAGTTCTCTGTAAAGGAGGGATGGTGGATGGAATATATATATACATATATACATTTATATAAAATAATTGTCACACAACCTGGGTGACATGCCTTGCCTGCTCACCCAGTTTTAGTGCACCTTAGTTATCCATACTGACCATCTAGTCTCGATACACCCATAAATATATATACTGAACAAAAATATAAACGCAACACTCTTGTTTCTGCTCCCATTTTTCATGAGATGGACTTAAAGACCTACAATTCATTCCAGATACACAATATTACCATTTCTCTCAAACATTTCTCACAAATCAGTCTAAATGTGTGATAGTGAGCACTTCTGCTTTGCTGAGATAATCCATCCCACCTCACAGGTGTGCCACATCAAGATGCTGATCTGACATCATGGGTAGTGCACAGGTGTACCTTATACTGCCCACAATAAATGGCCACCCTGGAATGTGCAGTTTTTTGCTTTATTGGGGGTCTGGGGACTCAGAACCGGTCAGTATCTGGTGTGACCACCATTTGCCTCATACAATGCAACACATCTTCTTCGCATAGAGTTTATCAGATTGTCAATTGTGGCCTGTGGAATGTTGGTCCACTCCTCTTCAATGGCTGTGCGAAGTTGTTGGATATTAGTGGGAACTGGTACACGCTGTCGTATACGCCGGTCAAGCACATCCCAAACATGCTCAACGGGTGACATGTCCGGTGAGTATGCTGGCCATGCAAGAACTGGGACATTTTCAGCTTCCAAGAACTGTGTACAGATCCTTGCAACATGGGGCCGTGCATCATCTGTCTGAGTGGCTGGTCTCAGACGATCTTGGAGGTGAACCTGCTGGATGTGGAGGTCCTGGGCTGGTGTGGTTACACGTGGTCTGCGGTTGTGAGGCCGGTTCGATGTACTGCCATATTCTCTGAAACGCCTTTGGAGACGGCTTATGGTTGAGAAATGAACATTCAATGCACGAGCAACAGATCTGGTTGACATTCCTGCTGTCAGCATGCCAATTGCACGCTCCCTCAATGCTTGTGGCATCTGTGGCATTTTGCTGTGAGACAAAACTGCACATTCCAGGGTGGCCTTTTATTGTGGGCAGTATAAGGTACACCTGTGCACTACCCATGATGTCAGATCAGCATCTTGATGTGGCACACCTGTGAGGTGGGATGGATTATCTCAGCAAAGCAGAAGTGCTCACTATCACACATTTAGACTGATTTGTGAGAAATGTTTGAGAGAAATGGTAATATTGTGTATCTGGAATGAATTGTAGATCTTTAAGTCCATCTCATGAAAAATGGGAGCAAAAACAAAAGTGTTGCGTTTATATTTTTGTTCAGTGTATGTATATGTATACATATAGTTTTTTTTGTGTTTGTGAAAACGGGTCTTTAATCGGGGAAACGGAGCGGGTAGAGCAGGACGGAACGCAGGCATTGACAAACTACAATGACGGACAGGGCAAACAGGTAAGACCAGGACTTAAAATAGGTCATGACTAATCAAAGTAATCGGGCAAAGCAGGAGACGATCAGGGAAGCACACGTGGGTAATCAGGGGGCGTGGCACACACGAGGAGCGGACAAGCCGGGCATATATGTATATCTATATAAAACCTCATTAATGAGGGACAGGGAACAGAACGGACAGACAGAACTGGCACAGGGGAAGGAGCCAGGACAAGACTTGACATAAGACAGGAAAGGCAGAGAAACAGATCAGAAAGGGGGACACGGAGGGAACAGGCAGGACAAAAGGACCGGGAGTGAACGAAGGGAACATCGGGGAAAGAGGAGCAGAAGCCAGAGGGACGAGGGACAAAGAGAGGAGGGACAGAGACAGGAGGAACAAAGCGAGGGGGAGCAGAGGCAGGAGGGACAAAGACGGGAGGCCAGGGAGAGAAGGAGGGGGAACCAAGAGGAGCCCGAGGGAGACCCAGCGGGCGACGGGAGGCAGCCGGAAGGGCTGCAGGCGGCCGGGAGGCCGGAGCCGGAGGGGCCGAGGAGACGGGGTGAGGGACAGACGCAGGGACGAAGGAGGGAGTCGGAGGGGAGACCAGGGAAGGGGACGAAGGAGCTGGAAGGGACCCTGGCGAGGGCAAGGAGAGAGGGGGAGCCGCAGCAGACGGCGACGTCCTCCGACACGCCAGAGCGGGAGGACCAGCAGGCGAATGAGGAGCCGCCGTCGGGGGGCCCGCAGGCAACCGATAAGACGCCGGAGGAGGGACCGAGGCAGGGCGACGAGGCCGCGGAGGGGGACCCGCAGACGACAGCCGACCCGGAGGGCCAGGACCCGCAGGTGCCGACCAAGCCCTAGCGCCGGCGAGGGAGGGCGAGCCAGGGGGCTGGGCGGGTGGGACCCCAGCCGTGCGTCTGTGTCCTCTCCCCTTATGGGACACAGACATAAGGACCTGCGGCCGGGGTCGGGCTCGTCGGGGTGAGGGTACCAGAGTCACAGGGGGAGAAGGGACTGGAGTGGGGCCAGGGACTGGAGCTGCAGGCTGCAGAGGGGGCGCCTGCCCGGGAGCTGCAGGCAGGGAAAGCGCCTCGGACGTGGGCGCGGTAGCTGCAGGCAGCGGAGACGGCTGCTCGGGCTCTGGGGCCGCAGGGGGCACTTATTTTATTATATAAAATAAGTGTCACACAACCGGGGTGACATGCCTTGCCTGCTTGTGGGATGAGGAAGACTCAGGGACTGGAAATGGGATTAAAACTGAAGATGTGCTCATTCCTTTGTGTATTTACAAATTTTCCTTCCGTCAGACATGAGGAGTTTGCTGCTATATTTGGCACTAATAGAGATTCTGATGCTGCTATTTTTATTGTCTATTAGTTTGTTATTATTTACAAGTTCTGTTGTGTTTTTGCATTTTTCTCTTCTGGTTAATTAACTGCTGTCTGTTTGCTGTGAAGTATGAGTGTGGTGAGTAAGACTCAGGGACTGGAAGTGGGATTACAACTAAAGATAACATGCTTATTCCTTTTTGTATTGTTTACAAATTTCCTTCCGTCAAACATGAGGAGTTTGCTGCTATATTGTGCACTAACAGAGATTCTGATGCTGCTATTTTTATTGTTTATAAATGTGTTATTGTTTCCAAGTTGAGTATTCAATAAATGCTAAATTGAGAAATTTTGTGTATCGTTTGTTATTATTAGTGTGATATTTTACCATGCAAATAGAGGGGAAAACGTCCAATTATCGGCCAAAAAAAATCAGCAGCATATATCGGCCATCGCCTGACCCTTGACTTGAAAAACCCATATCGGTCGACCTCTAGTAACAGTACATTCTGTCCAATTCATCCATCGAGTTAAGTCACACACCCACTTGAGGGGGCACTCCGGCAGACGTGAGGATGGGGATGTTCTTTCCGCTATAACATCCACTGCAGAAGTACATCTCGCTCCTGTTCACAGGGCTTACTTCAATGATGAAGCAGGGCTGGTTGTCTGGACAAGAAGTTGTCCTGCTGCTGGGTCTCGGTGCCGTTTTTCCACCTAAGCTTGAAGGTGGAAATGTGTTCCAACTTGGTCCCTGGGACTGCAGCATAGCCAAACATCGCGAGCAGCGTCGGCCACACCCACCACCAGAACCATCACACCGTCCTATACACATAAAGAAGAACTAAAACATAGAGTGTTGTGACAATCTATGCGTTAATGTTTGGCAGCATAGGTGATTCATTAAAATTATACCGAAGAATGGAAAATGTGATATTTAGAATATTTTTTGCCATTTAGTAGCTAATTTAAGCACTTACCCAATGCCTCAATTTGTTTTAGGTCAGTAATGTCTGAGCCAAAAGAATGAATGTATGAATTTAATACAATTCACCCACTCCCACCCACACACAAATCTGAAATTCAATTTAAGACACTTCTTAAACATTAGTGCATTAACAAAAAAGGAAAATCTTAAGAGATTCAGTAGGATTTTCTATGTTAGACTTAAGCTAATAGTTCAATAGTTTTTACATATTTCAATATACCAATTTGACTTTAATGTTGAAACAGATGCTAAAACATGGAATAATTTCATAACTAGAGAAACATGTTATTCACAAACACTAGCAAAGGTAGCTTATAGTTAAGCTTACTTAAGTCAGCAAGTCAGGCTACAGTGTGTAAGAATAGTCGTAAACGATAATTTGTCTCAGTCTTACATGACAGAATAAGTAAACAGAAAATATAAAATGGCTGAAACAGCGTCATTAACGCCAGCTACAGTAGAGGCGCAGAAAAGGTGTCATGACTGAAGTATTCCCAAACTCTGGAAGACCGTATGCGAGCCTTTTTTGCCGCGTGTTTCTCCAGAGGCTCCGGAGCTCCGCTGGTTGACACAGCCATGTTGGTTCATGTGCAGGGGGACGAGCGGCAAATTTCTTTTTTGCAGGGTGGTAGGTGATGTCTCATTAATATTTATTAATTTACTTACAAAATGGTGCGGCACTGCATCCAAGCCTGCGGCACTCAGAGTCACAAATACAGTGGAAACCATTTGTAGTAATTACGTCTGTCTGGCTGATTTCCAACTAATTGATATTTGTATATTTATTACATGAATATAAGGTAATATAAGGTAATAGAAGAGGTATTTAATGGTTTTCCATCTGAGGAATTTGCAAAAAACTGCAGTGCATGATGGGTCGGACCTAAAGGCTGCCTTAACGTCCTCATCTGTATGACGACATACATCAAGACTAGGAAGGTGCATAATGTTCATGTCTGGTTGCGTTTGTTGGTCCAGAAAGTAATTCAATTTCGCCATGTAGGTTACGTTCTTAAAAACTGCTTGGATATAGCCCGATTATATGCTGTGGGCCTTTTAATTTCTTTGTTTACCAGGTAGGCTACCTTCTTTAAACTGCGTTTTGTTAGACTACATATTTAGGGAGGTCTTTATAAATTTATAGTAGTCTTCATAAATATGTACATAGTTTAGCCTAACCCAGCCACTTAAGGGAGAAAGCCAGCTCAACTAGGTGTCGGTCCCAAGCCCGGATTAATGGGGAGGGTTGGCGTCAAGAAATAAAGAGACTGTATCTTCACTGCATGACTGATGTCAAAATGTGTGAAATATGTGGTTGTATTAATAAATGCATTAAAGTAGGTTAATGATTCTGTGCTGTCTAAATTGTATAGAAAATTTCTACGTATAGCCAAACAAATCTCCTCCTGTTTGAAAAGGCATAGAAAAAGCAATTTAGCCACTAAAACTTTACAGTTTTTGTGAGGGACAGTCGAATTCTCTCGTTTCTCTCGTCAAGTTTTTTTGTGATCCTGCACCTACACTTTGCCGGCCCCAGGAGGATGGGCTCCCCCTTTGAGTTTGGTCCCTCCCAAGGTTTCTTCCTTCTTGGGAGTTTTTCCATGCTATCGGCGCCTATGGCTTACTCACTGGGGGCTTTGGGTGGGCATGATATAAAGCAAAGCATTTTCCCTCCCAGTTTCCTCCTCTGGTCCACATTGCAGGACCATCAGCCATCAGAAACAGCCAGACGGTCTCCTTCAGCTTCTTTAGTGTCCTTGGAAGCCAAGGCAGTTTTAGGTCTGAGAAGAGGTTTATCAGAAGGACACATATTACGTCGTTTGTCCTGAAATGTAACATGGGGAGGAAAAGTTAAGCGGTTTAGTCAGATTGGAGTCGTTTATTCAGCAGTGGCAGCGCCAGTGACTTAATGCTACAGGTGCTATAGGGGAGTGAGATTATTTAGACCGGGTGCTTTAGCTTTTCAGCTTATGTAGATGGTGTATAGAAGCACACAGCACGATAAGCTACAGCATGGATAAAATAGGATAAAATATGAAATTCTAACGTCTAGCTCACAGAGCCTCTATGTGTACTTTGAAGAAAAAATACACTACAAGTATGCTGTAAAAACCGCAAAAATGTCTTACACAATATACAGATTTTACAGATAGTTAAAGAAAAAATGAAACCAATATTTTGGGGGTGCTGTGGGGGTACTATGGTCATTGGAGGAGGAGCTAGAGCCCCCCCCCCCAAGCTTTTCCTTGGTGCTGCCACTGTTGTTCAGATTAAAAGTAACATTGTCATTAATAAACAGTACTCTGATCAAATTTTTGCATGTACAAACACAATCAAAGTTTAACCACATGTTTAGACACAATTCACACACCTGTTACATTTCCATAATGCTAAGACTCTCTACACTTACTTCATCCACTTTCTTGTTTGGTACACAGTCATTTGATGGATGTGTAAGATCATTACCAGACCGTCTGCTGCAAACTCTACAGTTAATGAATGGCTGCAAAAACACACAGACACACAAAAACAGTATTTAAAGAGTGGTGGGCAATAAATACAGTGAGAGAAGGTGTAGTAAAGATATATCTAATGATTTAAGGCAGAGCTGCTGGAGTGCAGGGTTTAATGACACAGAACAATTTTAGAGGAAAGAGCTTCCAAAGCAGGGTCACCATAAGGCTATATTATACAAAGCAAGTTCATCTAAAAGTATGAACAACAAATCCCGTTTAACTGAACACTGCTCTGTATTAAAATACTGTCCTCCGATCAAGCTAAGTGGTCCTGTAGTTCACTATTTAAAGAGGTAAATTTAAAGGGTAATTCACACTGCACATCTACCCTGCTCTGACCAGGTTTAATTACTGGCTTTCTAATTAAAACAAGAGTTAAGTCCTGCCCTTTCACCACAAAACACCACACTGCCATTTAAGGCTGATTTCAACAATGAGTTTTAGTTAACCTGGCTCGATTGAGTTAACTCTGGGTATGTAAAACCCGCTTTGTAGTACAGCCCACAGGTCTTTAAATAAGGCCAGCTAGGGTTCATAGCTCGAAGCATAATCTACAGGTCACCCCTCAGATGATTAGCATTTGCTTCTGCCTGGTAATCCAGCCTTTAAGCCTGTAAACCTACTAAAATTTGAGAATAAGGTGAAGGAACTGGCTCTTTGAGGCCACCTATGTATTTGTTACTTTATTGTTGGCTAACTTTCCCCCGCAGGGCATCAAAAAAGTTAACATGAACCTAAATTAATTTGCTAACTGATATGTCCAATGCTCACAGTCACAGTGACTCTTTACTTACCCTCTTGTCCATGAAAATACAGTCAGCCCGATGGTCTGTTGCAGTTGACTTTGGACATTTTGTTGCTCTCAAGAGAATCTCAATGTCAATGTATTCACTGCTGATCTAAATCACATAAACACGTTATATACAAAATTGCCTACAACTGTTTTAAAGGCAATATAACAAACAATAATCACCCAAAAAATGGCAAACTGTCACAGACTTGACTGCAGCAGATTCAGAGAGAAACTGTGAGAAGGTAAAATTGACCAGGGCTGAGATATACAACCATCACTTTCATTGTGAAGAGACATTAAGCATCATATGCATTGAAATTAAAACATCAAAATCAATGTGATACTCATTAGTTCAGCTTGCAGATGATGAAAGTTTCACACTTTTGTAAACACTTTCTCAGCAGTTACCTTCGGACGGCCCTGGATGTTATAGAAATTCATGTGCTGACGGGTTCCTTGATGAGCATTTTCGACTGCGAGTTTAATGGCCGTCTTGTGAGTGCAGGGAGACTGTGGTAATCTTGCTGGGCCTCTGTGGAGATAAGCAGAGCTCCATAAGCCAAAACCAGAAGCAGCAGGCGGGTCATCTTCCTCTCAGCTTTGAAGGGAGAAGCAGGACTGAGGACACTGATCTGTGGTCCCCTTATCCAGCACGTCCAGGGGCGTGTCCTTCACTCGAAACAAACAGACCTTTGAACAACATTGGAAAACTCTTCAGGATGAATTGAGGCAGGTGGTCAAGTGGGTTTATTGTTATTTCAGCAATATACACAGTACACAGTGAAAGGAAACATTGTTCCTCCTGGACCACGGTGCAACACAAAGAAGAAAAACAGAAACAACACAAGATGACACAAGTGCGGGCAAGATAGAACTATACAGAGTGAAAGGAGCACAAACAGAGGGAGAAAGTGCAAGATAAACACAAGAGCAACAATACAATACTACAGGACAAGACAGCGCAGTCAAGAACACAGAGTGCAGCCAGAGCTAACCTGAATAGGGGCATCAAGGTTGCCAGGCAGGCAGAGAAACAGAAAATAGAGGTCTACTTCACATACAACAACCCACAGTGGGTGTGGCAGGGAATACAACACATTACAAACTTCAAAGGCAACAACACCGTCACTGTTAACAGCAACGCCCTTTTAGCAAAGGAGCTAAACAGCTTCTTTGCTCGTCTGGAGGAACACAGAGCAGACATAGCCACACTGCCCCCTCCCCCAATCTCCAGCACTCACAGACTCCCTCTGCAGGAACACCACGCGAGAAGGCACATTGCATCTCTAGGTGTGTGGAGTTTAAGACAAGGCAAGTGATGCTACGATAATATAATTCCTTGGTAAGACCCCACCTAGAATATTGTGTGCGGGTTTGGTTACCATACCTTAAGAAGGACATTGCTGCCTTGGAAAAGGTGCAACGTAGGGCAACGAGAATGATTCCTGGTCTTAGAGGAATGTCTAATGAGGAGAGGTTAGCTGAGCTGAATCTGTTTAGCCTCGAGCAAAGGAGACTAAGGGGGGACATAATCCAGGTGTTTAAGATTCTAACAGGTCTGGATGCTGTTCAGCCAAATGGCTATTTCAATGTTAGTTTAAATACCAGAACTCGTGGCCATAAGTGGAAATTAGCTGGAGAACATTTTAAAACGAATTTGATGAAGCATTTCTGTACACAGCGTGTAGTTAGAGTATGGAATAGTCTTCCTGTTATTGTAACACAAGCTAAAACCCTGGGTTCTTTTAAATCAGAGCTAGATAAGATTTTTGAGCTATTAGCTAAGTTCTCCTCAAAGGAGCTTGATGGGCCGAATGGCCTCCTCTCATTTGTAAATCTCTTTGGTTCTTATGAGTCAGCTTACAGAGATGAGGTCCAGAAACTGATAGGTTGGAGTTCAGCAAACAATTTGGCACTAAACAGCACAAAGACAAAGGAATCACTGACTTCAGGAAGGATGGAGGCGACACTGGCCTGCCTAGATGGATGGATGGATGTTTTTATTGACATTGTAAGTACAATGAGATTTAGTTTGGAACGCGCCAGCAGCTACACAGTATATTTACAATTATATAGATTGTGAGGCATAAAATAAGGTGTGAGTAATATAACATAACGACATAATATAAGTAATCATTAATTAATCATTACAGATGGTATGAGGTGTGAACCGCTAGGCTGCTATGGCATGTTTGGTATCAAACCGATGGAAAATCACTCCAGTTTCCAAATCTGGTCAGTGGTTACCACGAAAGTGAATATATCAAAAGTTACACCAGCCTAACGAAAATCATCAATACAAGGGAAATCACTCTGGTCATAAATCTCAAAAGGACTGATACAGACCCCCTTCCGAAAGCCCGCCAAATGGATGGTCAGCCATTGGTCCAGGAGTCGAATTCCTGGTCACTCCTATTCACGAACTTTACACTATAAAACCTGGCACCTCAGAACAAAGCCAGGAGAGGAGAAACAGAAGGGAGGAGAAAACAAAAGACCATCAGCACGAAGAGAGGCAGAGAACATCAGCCCAAGAGAAGAGAAGCCCACAAGAAGCCCTCCTGAAGCCTATCAGTGAAGACCCAGCTGGACAGAGAACTGCAACCAAGCCCAAGCTTCACCAGGAGAGGGAATCAGAGGGGCTCCACTCCAACAACCGCTGCAAACACCGCGCCTCCCTGAGTGCCATCACCCATCAGCTCATCAGCCTCCGCAACCAACTGCCAAGACCCCCCCCCCCCCACTCTGCAACCAAGTAAACAAACTTCCTTTCATTTATAACAACCTAAACTCCTATTCACCTGCTATATTACTTTAGGACAGTATTTCCACAAATTGCTTGCTTTGCAGAACAGTATTTTCCCTTTTAAGGTTACTCATTTTAAATCTGGTCATTGCATTTTCATGATTACATTGTTTGTGTCCACTCCGTTATTTCGTGTTTATTGTTTGTTAGGTGTAATGTCTGTCTTATGTTAGTTATAGGAATAAATGCATGTCTTTTACACAACTTCAGCCTCCGTTCATTGAGTGCTCACAAGAATCCCTGCCTGTGCGATCTACGCTCTGAAACCTCAAATTCGCCTGAAATATCGCGAGACTCTCTCTCATTGGCCGTGAGGGGAGCTTCGCTACCGATCGTTTACATTACCTGGTGACGCAGCTCGTTGGACAAGCCTTCTATTCTAACCCAGGTTATTACGTGATACTGGTTATTAATGAGTTCCATTTAAGTCACACATTAACAGACTCACGGTGTTTCGCAATTGAGTTTGAGCCGACCATTCAGCATAAAAATTGGTTAATAATCACAAGGCACAAGGTTTAAACTTATTCTGAGCACACAATTTAAACTTTTTATGACCGAACGTGCAGTGAAGAAGCGCTACTGTCAACTGGTTGCAAAAGTCGCACTCATGGCAATCTGAAGGCATTTAAGCGGGATCATATGGGCTTATTATAGTTATTTTTATTTCTATTATTAGTAGTTATATTATTTTGTTTTATTTTCGGTGATTTCATTGTAGTTCTTTCGTATTAAACTGCAGTAAACTTTAACCCTATGTCTGACGAGATTCTCAGATGTAGCGCTTTGTTTCCAGGTTCAATTCGGACGAGTGTCTCCGTTTCTATATATCCTGGGAGAGATCTCTCTATTAGCGAACGGGAATACTTGTTATGAGGTTCTAACCTAAATTATGTTGCGCTTGGACATAAGACCGATAGCTTAGTTACCTATCAGGATCATACTCGTATGTGTGTGCCTGCTTTAGACAAAGCAAGTTTAACACAACTTTGCGCTGTGAGCCAAGTGTGTGTCATTTAGAAATTGGGAGTCTCCTGTGCTTGAGACCCGCCGTGGTTAAGCACCATTTGCGACGAGATATAGTGCACTCACAATTTAAATCTGTCGCCGTAACGCGTGCGCCATCTCGCTTCAGTAATTGTTTTAAGGGGTGATGACGAAGATGACGAATTTACTTTCCTGAAGAGGAGCAGGATGGGTCACGCGTTCTGTAAGATTTGTCTCCCACGGGGAAGGAACGATGTCAGTCGGCATGAAAAATCCAAGTCATTAGTGAATGACAGAGCCGCATGAGTGAACATGAAAAATTAATAGAAAATAAATGACAAATGGTTATTTTATATTTTATATATTTTATATATTTATATTTATATTATATTTTATATAATTTATATTATTTTATATTTCCTGTCTTAAAATGTAAGGGATACACATGGTCATTTCCGTTGTTTCCTGTTTCCTGCGAGAGTGATACTGACTGCTAGCGCGCGAACTTTGAAACCATAGATATCACCTAAATAATAATTCGAGTTAAGTCATTGGGAAAAAGCTTCGCAAGATTAATAATCCTCCAAAATAAATAAATAAAATTTCCCAGACCCCGACGGATTAATCACCTACGCAAGTACCGACCCACGATCTTCGTTCAATTAAGAAGGTGCTTCCAGCCTTACAGCCTCAGTTTACGTAAGTACAACGCCATGTCTACTGTTCCGTGTTCTGAGTGTAATATGTTTAGCTATTCTTCTCCAGTCATTAGCGGTATTTATACATGTGAGAAGTGTCAGTTAGTCGCTAGACTGACGGAGAAGATTGTAGTGTTAGAGGGACGTATCCGGACGTTACATAACATTCAGGAGAATGAGAGTTTTATTGACTCAGTATTAGCGGCTCCGGATATGTCCGCGATAGCCAGTAAGTCTCCCCCTGCTCCGGCAGCAGAGCCTTCGCAGCAAGGCGAGTGGGTGACGACCCGGCGGCATAGTCGCAAATCCAAACCAAACTTACACCGGCACCATTCGCCTATCCGCGTTTCCAACAGGTTCTCCCCACTCAGTGAAACTCCCACTGAGACGCCTGTTGAAAGTGCTCTAATAATTGGTGATTCTATTCTAAGAAACGTGAGAGTAGCGACTCCAGCGACCATTGTAAATTGTCTCCCGGGTGCCAGAGCGACCGACATCTCGGCAAATTTAAAAGTGCTGGCTAAAAGTAAACGTAAATACTCTCAGATAGTTATCCACGTCGGCACTAATGATGTCCGATTGAGGCAATCGGAGATCACAAAGGCAAATTTTAAAGAGGTGTGCAACATTGCGAAGAAGATGTGTGTGTCAGTAACGTGCTCTGTCCAGACTAAAAACTCAAGTCCAGACTAAAAACACACCTGTTTAGTTTAGCGTATAGGGACACTAGTTCTAGCCCTAGCTAACTCTTCACTCCCAGGCAGACCTGTAGTGTGAGGTGTAGAGCTGGGTGGGGATCGGTGCCATTGGCTTTGGATGAACTGGATTGTCAGTGCTGTCACTCTAGCTTTGCAATCTCTTGTGGAACTGGAGTGCTGACATTTCAGGGACTCCCCATGCCGGCATTCCCACTTGCCTCTCCCTCCTACTGATGCTGCCATAGCCATATCTGCCGGAGCTTGCAGATTGCACTTCATATTGTACTCACCTAGCTTTTAGCACTGCCAATAGCCTCCTCTACTATGCCTAATTGTACATTTTATTTCCCCTACTCCTCCTGGGGGTGATGCCTGGAGACCTCAATCTATCAAGATATCCAGCACACCCGACCACCACCAGTGACGTCCCTGCATCCAGCTCGCCGTTCTGATCTTCCATGTATGACCCGCTGCCTTACCTCTGGTTGCCTGGCAATTGGAAGAAGACTCGGCTTCGGCATTGGCTTATCTTCCTTGCTCTCCTCTCTCTATTTGACTATCCCTGCCGGCCCCTGGAGGATGGGCTTCCCCTTTGAGTCTGGTCCCTCTCAAGGTTTCTTCCTTCTAGGGAGTTTTTCCTTGCCACTGTCGCCTATGGCTTACTCACTGGGGGCTTTGGGTGAGGATACTGTAAAGCGCTTTGAGACAATGTAATGTTGTGATAATGCGCTATATAAAAATAAATTTGTTTGTTTGTTGTTGTTGATACTGGAGCCTGGTTGCGGTGGTGGGATGGCTCACGGCGGGTGCCGGAAAATTTCCTTTATTTTCAAATCCAAACCTTGACAGGTATGCTGCTGTTCCAAATCATGGGTGCATGTTACAAGTGCGGAACATATTTTAACTTAGTACTAACTTAGCATCATATTTGATCTGATTCGACTGAATATCCCAGGTTTCCATCTCTCATGCATCTGGTGTGACGTGTTTTCAGACTCTCAGGCTGGCGCAAAGAAATCTTACGGGAATTGAACGTCTCACTCCGGCCAGCTGACCAAAGTTGGTAACCTTGGTATTGTGTGTAGGAGATTCGGTATAACTATAATTTCGTTCTCCATTTACATGCCCGTAGTGTCTTTAAGTGTTATGTAGTTTTGCCTGAAACGCAAAAATAAAACAAAGCAATTAAAGCCGTAAGTGGCTCAAATTGTGCTGTAGCGATTGAAGAACTTTTGTCGGAAGTTGGATTCGAACCCACGCCTTACTTGGGAGAACAGAATACCAGAATAGAGTAGGTTAAGTCCAGCCTTGGCTTCCAAGCTGACGTTTTTCTACATATGTGCTTGTGTATCATGGACAGTAAGAGGGGGCAGGCAAGGAGAGAATTTCTCTCTTTGGGGATCAATAGAGTGTTGTTATTATAACGTCTAAAAAGTATGATGGTCTGTCGATAAATCAATAAGAAAATAAATGAAGTCGTTTTCGCGAACACGCTGGAAAAGCCAGGGGCCGGACCGACTGTAGGGGGCGTGGCCAGAGACAGCCATCTCAGGCTGTCAAGTCTCCCGTTTTGGCCGGGAAACTACCGTATTTTACTTCTCTTTCCCGCCGTCCTCCCGTATTAGTATTTTCCCGTAAATCTCCCTTATATTATATAGTTGCTGGATAGTGTAGTGGTAAGATCGCCGCCTTTCACACGGGAGACCGGGGTTCGAATCCCGGTTGTGGCCAAAAATATATTTTATATATTTTATATATTTATATTATATTTATATTATATTTTTTATATATTGTATTATATAGTTGCTGGATAGTGTAGTGGTAAGATCGCCGCCTTTCACACGGGAGACCGGGGTTCGAATCCCGGTTGTGGCCAGAAACAACTGCTATCACAACTAGAGATTGATGAGGTACAACACGATTGCTACGACAAGGGGGAGCCAGGACGACAGGTCAGGGGGGAGATATCATCATCCCCACATTCCGAGATTGGGTACCAAGCCCCATATATATTAGTAGGCTGAATACAAGAGCAGCTGACCTGAGAAATAAGAAATAAGCTAAGCTGGAAACAGATCAGCTGATCTACACCACAGCAACAGTGATCCTTGAGCTGGAGCCGGACCGTCTTTGAAGACTCCGTAAATCTCCGTATAATAATATATATCTACGGGAACGAGAAAGCAGAGAACAAGAACAAGATTTGTAAATGTAAGATTTGAAGGACCCGGCATGAAAAATAGAATAGTTCTCGTCATTAGTGAACATGTGTCTCGTCATTGTGTATCATGGACAGTAAGAGGGGGATCAATAGAGTGTTGTTATTATAACGTCTAAAAAGTATGATGGTCTGTCGATAAATCAATCAGATAAATAATGAAGTCGTTTTCGCGAACACGCTGGAAAAGCCAGGGGCCGGACCGACTGTAGGGGGCGTGGCCAGAGACAGCCATCTCAGGCTGTCAAGTCTCCCGTTTTGGCCGGGAAACTACCGTATTTTACTTCTCTTTCCCGCCGTCCTCCCGTATTAGTATTTTCCCGTAAATCTCCCTTATATTATATAGTTGCTGGATAGTGTAGTGGTAAGATCGCCGCCTTTCACACGGGAGACCCAGCGGGGCCGGTCGCGTATAGCCATAACACAGTGGCAGCCAATGAAATTGAAGGATTTTTTTTGCGAAGCGAAGAGACCCTCCCCGGCGCTGCAAAATCTCCGTTAATGATTTTTTTTCTGATACATTTCAAGTTAGATTGAAATGCTAATCATTTTGAGGCATGTTTTCAAAAAAGCATGAACAAATTTCTCCATTTCTTGTAATCACATTCATCCATTATTCTTCGTTTTCTTGATATTGATGTATTTAATAAACAGCTTAAAACTATGGTTACAATTTTATTTATTTATTTATTTATGTCGCTGTGGTAATTAAACAGACATAGACAGTTATGAATAAAATGTATTGTTTATTGAGTCTATTTACACAGAAAGAGACAAGTACTCAGGTTCTCATACTCAGGGGTATGATAAGATATACATCCATCCATCCATCCATTTTCCAAACCGCTTATTCTACTGGGTCACGGGGGTCCGGAGCCTATCCCGGAAGCAATGGGCACGAGGCAGGGAACAACCCAGGATGGGGGGCCAGCCCATCGCAGGGCACACTCACACACCATTCACTCTCACATGCACACCTATGGGCAATTTAGCAACTCCAATTAGCCTCAGCATGTTTTTGGACTGTGGGGGGAAACCGGAGTACCCCCCACGACGACATGGGGAGAACATGCAAACTCCACACACATGTGACACAGGCGGCGACTCAAACCTGGGTCCCAGAGGTGTGAGGCAACAGTGCTAACCACTGCACCACCATGCCACCCCCAAGATATACATTACCGCTCAAAAGTTTGGGATCACATGCAAATTTCTTTGTTTTCCAAAGAAAAACACATTTTCATGCAATTCACAAAATTTTATCCACATCTACATATAGAGGCCTATTATCAGCAACTGGCAGTCCTCTGCATCAATCTCCTGGTATGTCTGACTGCTTATTCTTTAAATATTGCTAACACATTTTGGAGGTTTGGTTTGGGTCATTATCCTTTTGTAGGATAAAACTGACCCCAATCAAGTCTTGTCACAGGGTATATAATTGAACGGTAGTGTATGTCAAATATTAAATAGATGAAATGATTAATTTTCTTAAACAGCAGTGTTAATGCATGCATTTTGTAGCATGTTAACAAATGACTCATTGAATCCTGAATCAAAACAAAAAGCATAATTAAAAATAGCATTGTTATGACAATACTAACAGTGATGCTGCAGCATTTTAACAACTGTCAGATAGTTAGACATACAGTACCAGTCAGTAATTTGGACACACCACTCTGCCTACAAAGGGACTGGGTCATATTACCTGGATACTTGAGCTAAACCCAGTAGAAATGTTTTTCAAGGAGTCTGACCAGAGAGTTAAAGAAAATCGGCTGAGTGCTCAGCATATATGAGACGGCTCCTTCAGGAGAGCTGGAAAAGCATTCCAGGAGGCCACCTCATTAAACTAGTATAAAGTAGAAAGCAGGATCAGTCAGTCCCTGGAGCAGCTGGGGTTAAGGGCCTTGCTCAAGGGCCCAATGGTGGGATCACTCGGCCAGCCCTGGGATTTGAACCGGCAACCTTCTGAGTTCCAACAGAATTGTCCCCCCCAACAAATTATTTTTTTTTAATAACTTTTCTGAGTAGTGCATAATTCCATGTGTATTACTTTATAGTTATGATGTCTTTATAAATATTACAAAATGTAAAGAATAGTACAAAGAAACAATTCTATAGGTAGGTGTGCCCAAAACTCCTGACTGACGCCGTAACACTTTCTTAGACTCACCACACTGGTTGAGGTGGTGATGAGACAAGAGAGATTTAGCCAGTGGATAGGGAATGATTAATAGGACAGATCTGAAAGGGTCACGATGGGGAATTTAGCCATTGGGGTAACTGCCCCACACTTTGAGAGATGCTCAGGGATAATTTATGACCTTAGAGAATCAGGAACAAACAAGGAACATATTAACCATATGTTAAAATGCTGCAAGTGTATATTCAAACAATACTGAACTATAAAGAATATAAAACAATCTTTACTTTTTTTGTTTTAAAAAAAAACTATGCTTGCCACTTCTTTAAGAAAACCTACCTAACAGCGGCAATTTTTACAATCTGATTGTAACCCACCTGTTGCCATGCATTATTTGTCAGTGAAAAATGAGCCCAGACACAAAATAGCTGTTCTTAATAAAGTGGACAGAGTGTATATGGAAAACATTTACAATTTTTACAAATAACGCTGCTCTTGAAGTAGCAGGTAGTGTGTTACTTTTTTCTCTCCGCTGACCAACGCTGCTTTTCAGCCTCATAAAAAGGAGATTTTTGAAACTCCCTCCAGGTCATCTCTGGCTGCATAGTCTTGAACAATGGAACAAACAGAACACAGGCATCAAAACGGGCCTGAACGTGGCCAAAACAAGATGAATAATAAAGAACTTGGATGAAAAATTCTGATCATGACATCCAGAATTATCCTCCATAATTGAAGGGAAAGAACCTTTAGCATCATGGACTCCAACAACTTGCAAACCTGAAAGCAAAGTGAAAAAACCACAAATGAACCACAAATAATATTGATTCCTTAATTTATACTGAATCCTGAAGAGTGACTGTTTGTGTGTGTGCATGCATATGAGATTCTCACTCATCGGGCCTTCGGTTTTGGAAGGGGACCAACAAAGCATCATCCTCTCCAATTCCTCATCTTCCTCTATTTCTATAAAACAAAATAGATATGAATAAAAGACATAATCAATGCACAGAACCACATATATGAAACTGTCAGCCAACCTGGAGGATTAGTAGAAGTGTCTGGAAGTGCTGGTCTTGAGGGAGCAGAAGCCTCCAGTGTCATCTGAAGATTGCTGTGCTTCAGCCTCAGGTACTGCTGTAGTCGGTACATTTTGCTGCCTGGTACGCATTGTTGTTTGAGGATAACAGCCTCATACCCATCATCCCTACTGTCCCAAATATCCTTCCAGGTCTTGCCAGCACGGACTCCAAACCCAACCAAATTCTCATCCTCACTTTTGACAGGTGGTAGTTGACAGGCGTAAAGAAACACAGAAGGGCATGGAATTATAAACAAGAATTCTGTGATCTGACACCTTTGCCATTTGGTAGCAAAGTAAGTGTAATAGCTTCTAACTGACTTGCTTTAACCTAAAACAAGGTTTGTTTGAACAACTTTAGTAGGTTTAATACTTAACGATTATGTGAGGAATTCTTTAATATCCAAGTTAACGGCAATGCCAGCAAACAATATGCATAAAAAAGTTGTAGTTAAATATCAATGACTTACAGGAAAGTTACCGTCACAGTACCTTGCATATAGGAACGTGCAGAATTAGTATATGTATAATACACTATATATATAAGGTTAGTTTATAAACGGTAATCCAGTTTATTCTGTCTCATCTGCCTAGACTCATTCTACTTGACCAGTGTATGCTCGTTTTACTGCAAATTACTCGTTTTCCATAAATGGACACTGTCTAGCTTAATAAATGTACTGCTTTACCGGGCCACTAATAAAAGATACTTTTGGATTCCTCACGATGAGTGGAATTCTTATAAACGGTACCCGCCTTAATTTCCAAAGTCAAACATGTTTTTATTTAAATTGTGCATTAAAAATTGAATATTAATTATTAAATATTTCAAAAGCAATGCTACCTATGGAGCGAGTGAATAACTACTTCAGCATTACACAGAGAGCTTCGCGAGGGGCTCCGTAAAACGTACAGCATCCAGTTCGATTTTGGAATGTGAAATACATCGGAATATTTAAGAAAATATAAGATTGCTGTTCAGTTTACCTTGGAAAGTCGTCCTTTCCGTTCGACCGGGCGGTTTTTCTTTTAGGTGAATCACCAAATTTACTGAAATACTACTCACTCTCTGCTGCTCTTTTCCAAAATCCAGTTGTGTCGACTGTCGGTAGTGATAAGGGTAAAACGTCATTGGAGGCGTCGAAACAGCGACAAAACATCAACCAGTGGCCGAAAGAATATTACATCCGTACTGTTAAGCACTACCATTGAAAATGAATGGGAAAAGTTAAGGGAAGTTAAGCTAAACTATTCTCGCCGCCCGCAGGGGTTCGAATCCGGTTGACCGGTTGTGGCCAAAAATATATTTTATATATTTTATATATTTTATATATTTATATTTATATTATATTTTATATAATATATATATCATCATCCCCACATTCCGAGATTGGGTACCAAGCCCCATATATAGTTAGTATAGTTGGTAACCTTGGTATTGTGTGTAGGAGATTCGGTATAACTATAATTTCGTTCTCCATTTACATGCCCGTAGTGTCTTTAAGTGTTATGTAGTTTTGCCTGAAACGCAAAAATAAAACAAAGCAATTAAAGCCGTAAGTGGCTCAAATTGTGCTGTAGCGATTGAAGAACTTTTGTCGGAAGTTGGATTCGAACCCACGCCTTACTTGGGAGAACAGAATACCAGAATAGAGTAGGTTAAGTCCAGCCTTGGCTTCCAAGCTGACGTTTTTCTACATATGTGCTTGTGTATCATGGACAGTAAGAGGGGGCAGGCAAGGAGAGAATTTCTCTCTTTGGGGATCAATAGAGTGTTGTTATTATAACGTCTAAAAAGTATGATGGTCTGTCGATAAATCAATAAGAAAATAAATGAAGTCGTTTTCGCGAACACGCTGGAAAAGCCAGGGGCCGGACCGACTGTAGGGGGCGTGGCCAGAGACAGCCATCTCAGGCTGTCAAGTCTCCCGTTTTGGCCGGGAAACTACCGTATTTTACTTCTCTTTCCCGCCGTCCTACCGTATTAGTATTTTCCCGTAAATCTCCCTTATATTATATAGTTGCTGGATAGTGTAGTGGTAAGATCGCCGCCTTTCACACGGGAGACCGGGGTTCGAATCCCGGTTGTGGCCAAAAATATATTTTATATATTTTATATATTTATATTTATATTATATTTTATATAATTTATATTATTTTATATTTCCTGTCTTAAAATGTAAGGGATACTGGAGCCTGGTTGCGGTGGTGGGATGGCTCACGGCGGGTGCCGGAAAATTTCCTTTATTTTCAAATCCAAACCTTGACAGGTATGCTGCTGTTCCAAATCATGGGTGCATGTTACAAGTGCGGAACATATTTTAACTTAGTACTAACTTAGCATCATATTTGATCTGATTCGACTGAATATCCCAGGTTTCCATCTCTCATGCATCTGGTGTGACGTGTTTTCAGACTCTCAGGCTGGCGCCTGAGAAACGTCTCACTCCGGCCAGCTGACCAAAGTTGGTAACCTTGGTATTGTGTGTAGGAGATTCGGTATAACTATAATTTCGTTCTCCATTTGCATGCCCGAAGTGTCTTTAAGTGTTATGTAGTTTTGCCTGAAACGCAAAAATAAAACAAAGCAATTAAAGCCGATCAGTGGCTCAAATTGTGCTGTAGCGATTGAAGAACTTTTGTCGGAAGTTGGATTCGAACTTGGGATGCCTTACTTGGGAGAACAGAATACCAGAATAGAGTAGGTTAAGTCCAGCCTTGGCTTCCAAGCTGACGTTTTTCTACATATGTGCTTGTGTATCATGGACAGTAAGAGGGGGCAGGCAAGGAGAGAATTTCTCTCTTTGGGGATCAATAGAGTGTTGTTATTATAACGTCTAAAAAGTATGATGGTCTGTCGATAAATCAATAACAATATCAATGAAGTCAATGTTTATCTAAAGGAATCAGAATTCAGGAAAAGCCAGGGGCCGGACCGAGTGTAGGGGGCGTGGCCAGAGACAGCCTGCTGACTGTTCCAAATCATGGGTGCATGTTACAAGTCCGGAACATATTTTAACTTAGTACTAACTTAGCATCATATTTGATCTGATTCGACTGAATATCCCAGGTTTCCATCTCTCATGCATCTGGTGTGACGTGTTTTCAGACTCTCAGGCTGGCGCAAAGAAATCTTACGGGAATTGAACGTCTCACTCCGGTCAGCTGACCAAAGTTGGTAACCTTGGTATTGTGTGTAGGAGATTCGGTATAACTATAATTTCGTTCTCCATTTACATGCCCGTAGTGTCTTTAACCGGCTGCACAAACTGGATCCGCCTCCATTACGACACAACTTTGCCCTTATTGGCTTAAGAATTTAGTCACATACATGACGTATATCTGCTATTTCTCCCGAGAAGCAGGTAAAGCAGTGGTAACTGCTTTGTAGTTAATTTACCTGGTAAAATTAAGTTTAAATAAATGATATAAATACTGTAATAGTACTCGTGAGCTTTGTTTATTTGTTATTAGTTATTGTAATGTTGCGCTGCTTTATTTGTTTAATCGTCTAGTCTGTGGAGACATTCAAGTTAATCAAATAAGAATTGCACTGTACACTGTACATGACCATAAAAACTTTGTATCCTTGAAATAAATGTTTTTGATCTTTTCCTTGGCAGTTATCTTTTTACACAGGGCCTCTATGTACACGATAGTTTTTTTTTTCACGACTAACAGTATGGATCAGGAGTTGGTTATTGTAAAAGAAGTAATGTGCATGCAGGTGATATTTGTATAGATTTATCCACACCCTTGTAGCAGTGCTGCCATTGCAGTCAGATCTCGCAAACTAGGAGTATTAGTTGTCTTTATTTCTCTTTATTTCTTGACGCCAACCCTCTCCATTAATCCGGGCTTGGGACTGGCACCTACCTGAGCTGGCTTGCTCCCTTAAGTGGCTGGGTTAGGCTAAACTATATATATATATTTACCAAGACTACAATAAAACATCTCGAAATGTGTAGTCTAGCAAAACGCAGTTTAAAGAAGGTAGCCTACCTGGCGAAATTGCAAACAAATTAAGGGCGTTAGGCAGCCTTTAGATCCTACCCATCATGCACTGCAGTTTTTTGCTAATTCCTCAAATGGAAAACTGTCCATCCATCCATCCATCCATTTTCCAAACCGCTTATCCTACTGGATCGCGGGGGGTCTGGAGCCTATCCCGGAAGCAATGGGCACGAGACAGGGAACAACTCAGGATGGCGGGCCAGCCCATCGCAGGGCACACTCACACACTATTCACTCACGCATACACTCCTATGGGCAATTTAGCAACTCCAATTAGCCTCAGCATGTTTTTGGACTGTGGGGGAAACCAGAGTACCCGGAGGAAACCCCACGATGACATGGGTAGAACATGCAAACTCCACACACATGTGACCCAGGTGGAGACTCGAACCCGGGCCCTAGAGGTGTGAGGCAACAGTGCTAACCACTGCACCACCATGCTGCCCCCTAAATGGAAAACCATTAAATACAAAAGGAAAACAAAAGTGCTGTAAGACTGTATACTTATGTGTATGTTAGTAAAGGCTGTAGCTGACACAACGGACCCCACTAATTAGAAAGGGGTAATTGTACACATGTGGCATCCAGTATGTTCTTCTATAACAGTTTTAAAAAAAAAAAAAAAACTCACATTACACAAATTGGCACTATCAAAACGAGGATTATGGGGAAAATGGGGACTGTGATGGAGATTACATACACGTAGGCATGGTATTTAGTTTTTTTTAATCTGGTCACCTTCCAGAGTAATTGTAAACTAAAACCATCTTCACCCTATTTGATTCTTTATAAATGGACAATCAGTCGTGCAGTAAATGGGGGTATAGAGAGACACAGAGCTTGTCTAACAAGAAACCCTGGGAAGCTAACATTAATAGGGTGGGTATGGATAGCAAAACCATTGATACAGATTACAGATTTATATCTCACCTGAACCCTGGCGGGCTCCGTGCCAATAGGGGTTGGGATTAGGGTTAGTTAACTTAAGTAGTAATATTGATGTGTATATTCTCCTATTCTCCAGTCAGTGAATCGTGAAACGTAATGTTAATATGTTTCTATACCTATATGTTCTGCTTAAAAACCCATAAAGGCAAGCACAGTGTTTAGACATTCTGTTACTTAGACTAGTAAACACTAAGATCCTTCAGCTTTCAATTAACCTGACACAACAGTCTAAACAACAAATGTGTGCCATGTCATTTGTCATCTTTACATCTTGTATCCTTTATATGGTAATTGGATTTTCAAGGTGGAATTGCAGGTCGATCATTTTAAGGATCTAGATGTAAACCTCCCTGGTGTTGCTTTAATATTTTTTTTGCACAATTTGCTTCACACACTTCCTCCAGCAGAGAAGCTTACAATACTACACCCCACCAAATGACTGGATGATGCCTTTTTATTTAAGGTCTGGCTGTGAGCCTCGATTACCGATACACTATCTTCAGGCTCCTGCCGGGATCAGTCAGTATGGTGGACCTTTGGAGGAATGGGTACAAAACCATCAGGAAAGTTTGCAGGTGCTTCAAGAGTATGTGAAGGCTTAGTTGGAGGAACAAGCCACACCACGAAATCGGAAACACAATGAGTTGGTTAATGATTAGGGGTTTGATGAAGGTCAGCTGGTGTGTTTGCGGAACCATGTTCGAGGTAAAATACAGGATCATTGGGATGCCTGTTTGTATATGGTAGTTCGGTGTCCCCAAGATCAGGGTGCAGTTTACTCTGCAACTCCAATGGAGGGGGACGGGGTTGTCCGTCAAGTTCACCGAACAGAGTTGCGTCCAGTACCACAGGGGGTTGTTATGTCAGGGGAAGATGTTCTGGTAATGTCTCCTGAGTCTGGGTTGCCCACAGGGGCAACAGAAATGGAATCGGATGAGGACTCTGTGATTTTACGGGGACAGGGCTGGTGGGAGGGGTCGCAATAGAGCATCCACAAGTAGGCCTCGTATAATGGAGGAGGTTATGTCCCCCCCGAGGTGTAGAGACCAGTTAAACGTTCGGTGAGGTCCACCACTGGTCATCATACCAACCCTTATAAGTTACCACGGTCAGTGAATGATCGTTCGGTTGGGGAGGAAGACCAGTGGTTTGGGGATAGAATTCTTAGCTGTGATCGTTGGGTCATCAATTTCATTTTGGGGGATGGATTGTAGCCAGGCAATTATAGGCAGGTATAGGAACTGCAGTTCGGACTGGAGGCATAGCCGGGGCGAGATGGCTGTGCATGTTCCGATGGTAGGGCATATTGGCAAAGGAGCAGGCACGGGAAAGACAGGCAGGGTCCTGATAGATTTGGTGGAGCATCGGCGGGCATATTGAATTTGCAGTGTAGCAGCCTTTCTGTTTGCTTGTTTCAGGGGTGAACAATCTTATCCGCAAAGGGCCGGTGTGTATGCAGGTTTTCGCTGCAACTCCCTAATTAGATTTCTAATTAGAGGACTGATTAGCTGAAGAGTCCTCATACCTGGTTTTGAAGAGCTGACCTAAAGGTTACCCCAAAAACCTGTTTTTTTTTTGTTTGAATGGGGCAGTGAGTCATGGGGTAAACTACTGTTCTTTAGGGGTTTTCAAGGTGGAATTACGGGTCGATAATTTTAAGGATCAGGTTGTAAACCTCCCTGGTGTTGCTTTAATATGTTTTATCTGAGGTTGTATCGTGTATTATCAAGCCAGCCGGCTTAGTGGCCTCGGGAGCGGGGTTTAGTGGGAGCAGCTGGCTAGTTTTATTTTCTTTTTTGTTTGTGTCTTTTTCTTTGTTGTATGTATATTTTGGGTTCATTATTAGGCAGGCTGGGCCTTTTGGCACCTGTAGTCTGGGTGCTGGATTGCCCATAGGGGTCTTTTTTATTGCTGTGATTTGCTGTGTCATTCACTAGTGTGATTTGTGCTGGATGTGTTTTTAAGGTTGTGCTGTGGCGTGTACCTGAGCAAACTTTGGGCAACCTGTTCTCTTGTTGGCTTTATTGACAAAGGGTGGATTAGTCTAATTACGGCCTGCTACAAATAGCTGCATATAACGTATAAAAAAAATCACCTTATGGGTGCTCCGTAGGGTAGCAAGATCTTGAGTTTTTTTTACAGTACTCGGGTACGTTTTAAAATTTTCGACCAATCAGCAAACATTATTCTGACAGCATAGCTGGGAAACCAATGAAAAGTGAGTGCAACGTTCTAGAACTTGACTTCGGGTTGACGCTCCCTATAAAAGAGCTGGGTACTGCTTCAAGGCGTTCAGTTGGCGCTACCTCCTGATAGAGTAGCACTGTACGGCTCTTGTTCCGTAAAACAACATCAAAAGGATGAAAAAAAAAACAATATTTAAAGAAGACGAAAAAAATCAATTTTTAAAGAAGACGAAAAAAACATCGTCTAAAAAAATAAGCCAAAAAAATAATATCCGAAGAAGGAAAAACATGCAAAGTAAAAAAAAACAAACAAAAATAAAAAACAATATCCAAAGAAGAAGGAAAAAAACATCCAAAGGGAGAAAAGAAGAACTGAAGGGCCAACGAGGTAGGAGGAAATACAAATTTCGTTTCAGCACCGTTGGAGTGCCAAGCCGTGAAAAGCATTTGGCCAGAAGACAAGGTAAGTGTTGTATCTGTTATTTTAAAACAGCGCTTTTCAAAATGCTGCTTTATAATCGTTTGAGATCGTTAGCCAGTGTGACAGCTGAAGGCTTTTTGAGTTTACCAACATAAAGTTTTATTTCTGTATTAGGACATTGTCAGGAACAATGATGTGTTCATCGCTATGATGTGGTCAAAAAGCGATGCATTGAATCTTAGAAACATTTGTGATTTTTCAAACGATGCTTTTCCTTTTATTTAATCAGTAAAATTTCCATCGGTTTTATATAGTGCCCCTTGAAATATGTCTTTAGCTCATTTTCCGGGCATTTTACTAGAATGCATCCTGAGAAATACACAAGCTCTGCTGCATTTCCGTGCCTCGATGTTTAGTGCCGAGTATAATTGTTGCAGTTGCCTTTTATATATTCCATGAGACCTGTTGGTACCAAGAGAAGTGTGAGACTGTCAGGGTGAATTTATCATACAATCGCACGCATAAATACCTGAGGGTTGCCAGTCCTTTTGCGTTGTTACAGGAGGACTAGAGCTGACGAGTGTGTTTCTACACACTATCAAGGGCATTGTAGTACAGTTTTCTCAGGTGGGAGAATGCTGCCGATCTCCTATTTGACAATACAGCCCTTGATATATTAGAATATTACAGAACTAGAAGCCTTTTGCAAGGAAGAATGTGAGAAAATCCCAAGTACAAGAACTGAAAGCCTTTCAGCTGGCTATAAGAAGCGCTTGTAAGCTGTGATATCTGGCAGAGGAGGTGTTACTAAGTACTGATTACGTAGGGTGCCCAAACTTTTGCAGAGTGCCATAATAATGTTTTTATTTTGTAATTTTGTTCAATTTATGGCATAAAAAGTAACTATTCATCAATGTTTGCTGAAAATATTGTGTATTTTTCCCCCAGTTCCTAAAGAGACTGTATTAACTGATATTGTTGCTTTTGTAATTGAAAAGATGTTATTTGTCAAGGGGTGCCAAACCTTTGCATAAGACTGTACACAGTGTGTGTATGTGTTTATGTGAGTGTGTGTCTGTGTGTGTGTGTGTATATATATATATGTGTGTGTGTGTATATATTTCTGTATATGCATGTGTATATATATATTTATATATAGTTCACACACATTCAAACTTATTTGAATACACATTCAAAATTATTTTTATTATTATTATTTTCGTATTTTTTTTTTTTTGTGTTTTAAAATTTTTTATTTTTGCAATGGAAATAAAAATAAAGCAGTCCTCCGTAGAGGAGGGGTGGTGGAGGGAATATATATATATATATACATATATATAAAATAATTGTCACACAACTGGGGTGACATGCCTTTCCTGCTCACCCAATTTTAGTGCAATTTAGTTATGCATAATGACCTTCTAGTCTCGATACACCCATATATATATATGTATATATATATATAGTTTTTTTTGTTTTTTTTTTTGCAATAGACAATAAAAATAACGCAGTTCTCCATAAAGGAGGGATGGTGGATGGAATATATATATACATATATATAAAATAATTGTCACACAACCTGGGTGACATGCCTTGCCTGCTCACCCAGTTTTAGTGCACCTTAGTTATTCATAATGACCATCTAGTCTCGATACACCCATAAATATATATGTATATATATATAGTTTTTTTTGTTTTTTTTTTTGCAATAGACAATAAAAATAACGCAGTTCTCCATAAAGGAGGGATGGTGGATGGAATATATATATACATATATATAAAATAATTGTCACACAACTTGGGTGACATGCCTTGCCTGCTCACCCAATTTTAGTGCAACTTAGTTATCCATAATGACCAACTAGTCTCGATACACCCATATATATATATATATGTACATATATATATAGTTTTTTTATTAGCAATAGAAAAGAAAAATAACGCAGTTCTCCGTAAAGGAGGGATGGTGGATGGAATATATATATATATATATACATTTATATAAAATAATTGTCACACAACCTGGGTGACATGCCTTGCCTGCTCACCCAATTTTAGTGCACCTTAGTTATCCATACTGACCATCTAGTCTCGACACACCCATATATATATATATATATATATATATATATATATATATATGTATATATATATATAGATATTTTTTCTTTTTCTTGTGTTTTTTTTTCGCAATGGATATTAAAAATAAAGCAGTCCTCCGTAAAGGAGGGGTGGTGGAGGGAATATATATATACATATATATATAAAATAATTGTCACACAACCTGGGTGACATGCCTTGCCTGCTCACCCAATTTTAGTGCAACTTAGTTATCCATAATGACCAACTAGTCTCGATACACCCATATATATATATATATATGTACATATATATAGTTTTTTTATTAGCAATAGAAAAGAAAAATAACGCAGTTCTCCGTAAAGGAGGGATGGTGGATGGAATATATATATATATATATATATATATATATATATATATATATATATATATATATATATATATATATATATATACATTTATATAAAATAATTGTCACACAACCTGGGTGACATGCCTTGCCTGCTCACCCAATTTTAGTGCACTTTAGTTATCCATACTGACCATCTAGTCTCGACACACCCATATATATATATATATATATATATATATATATATATATATATATATGTATATATATATAGATATTTTTTCTTTTTCTTGTGTTTTTTTTTCGCAATGGATATTAAAAATAAAGCAGTCCTCCGTAAAGGAGGGATGGTGGATGGAATATATATATAAAATAATTGTCACACAACCGGGGTGACATGCCTTGCCTGCTCACCCAATTTTAGTGCACCTTAGTTATTCATAATGACCATCTAGTCTCGATACACCCATAAATATATATGTATATATATATAGTTTTTTTATTAGCAATAGAAAAGAAAAATAACGCAGTTCTCCGTAAAGGAGGGATGGTGGATGGAATATATATATATATATACATTTATATAAAATAATTGTCACACAACCTGGGTGACATGCCTTGCCTGCTCACCCAATTTTAGTGCACTTTAGTTATCCATAATGACCATCTAGTCTCGATACACCCATGAATATATATGTATATATATATATATATATATATATATATATATATATATATATATATATATATATATATAGTTTTTCTGTTTTTTTTTTGCAATAGACAATAAAAATAACGCAGTTCTCCGTAAAGGAGGGATGGTGGATGGAATATGTATATGCATATATATAAAATAATTGTCACACAACCTGGGTGACATGCCTTGCCTGCTCACCCAATTTTAGTGCACCTCAGTTATCCATACTGACCATCTAGTCTCGACACACCCATATATATATATATATATATATATATATATATATGTATATATATAGATATTTTTTCTTTTTCTTGTGTTTTTTTTTCGCAATGGATATTAAAAATAAAGCAGTCCTCCGTAAAGGAGGGGTGGTGGAGGGAATATATATATACATTTATATAAAATAATTGTCACACAACTGGGGAGACATGCCTTGCCTGCTCACCCAATTTTAGTGCACCTTAGTTATCCATAATGACCAACTAGTCTCGATACACCCATAAATATATATATATATATGTACATATATATAGTTTTTTTATTAGCAATAGAAAAGAAAAATAACGCAGTTCTCCGTAAAGGAGGGATGGTGGATGGAATATATACATACATATATATAAAATAATTGTCACACAACCTGGGTGACATGCCTTGCCTGCTCACCCAATTTTAGTGCAACTTAGTTATCCATAATGACCAACTAGTCTCGATACACCCATAAATATATATGTATATATATAGTTTTTTTTTTTTCGCAATGGACAATAAAAATAACGCAGTTCTCCGTAAAGGAGGGATGGTGGATGGAATATATATATAAAATAATTGTCACACAACCGGGGTGACATGCCTTGCCTGCTCACCCAATTTTAGTGCACCTTAGTTATTCATAATGACCATCTAGTCTCGATACACCCATAAATATATATGTATATATATGTATTGTTTTTTTTTTTTTTTTTTTTTGCAATAGACAATAAAAATAGCGCAGTTCTCCATAAAGGAGGGATGGTGGATGGAATATATATATACATATATATAAAATAATTGTCACACAACCTGGGTGACATGCCTTGCCTGCTCACCCAATTTTAGTGCAACTTAGTTATCCATAATGACCAACTAGTCTCGATACACCCATATATATATATATATATATGTACATATATATAGTTTTTTTATTAGCAATAGAAAAGAAAAATAACACAGTTCTCCGTAAAGGAGGGATGGTGGATGGAATATATATATATATATATATATATATATATATATATATATATATATATATATATATATATATATATATATACATTTATATAAAATAATTGTCACACAACCTGGGTGACATGCCTTGCCTGCTCACCCAATTTTAGTGCACTTTAGTTATCCATACTGACCATCTAGTCTCGACACACCCATATATATATATATATATATATATGTATATATATAGATATTTTTTCTTTTTTTCTTGTGTTTTTTTTTCGCAATGGATATTAAAAATAAAGCAGTCCTCCGTAAAGGAGGGATGGTGGATGGAATATATATATAAAATAATTGTCACACAACCGGGGTGACATGCCTTGCCTGCTCACCCAATTTTAGTGCACCTTAGTTATTCATAATGACCATCTAGTCTCGATACACCCATAAATATATATGTATATATATATAGTTTTTTTATTAGCAATAAAAAAGAAAAATAACGCAGTTCTCCGTAAAGGAGGGATGGTGGATGGAATATATATATATATATATATATATATATATATATATATATATATATATACATTTATATAAAATAATTGTCACACAACCTGGGTGACATGCCTTGCCTGCTCACCCAATTTTAGTGCACTTTAGTTATCCAGAATGACCATCTAGTCTCGATACACCCATGAATATATATGTATATATATATATATATATATATATATATATATATATATAGTTTTTCTGTTTTTTTTTTGCAATAGACAATAAAAATAACGCAGTTCTCCATAAAGGAGGGATGGTGGATGGAATATGTATATGCATATATGTAAAATAATTGTCACACAACCTGGGTGACATGCCTTGCCTGCTCACCCAATTTTAGTGCACCTTAGTTATCCATACTGACCATCTAGTCTCGATACACCCATATATATATATATATATATATATATATATATATATATATATATATATATATATATATATACATGTACATATATATAGTTTTTTTATTAGCAATAGAAAAGAAAAATAACGCAGTTCTCCGTAAAGGAGGGATGGTGGATGGAATATATATATATATATATACATTTATATAAAATAATTGTCACACAACCTGGGTGACATGCCTTGCCTGCTCACCCAGTTTGTGCACCTTAGTTATCCATAATGACCATCTAGTCTCGATACACCCATAAATATATATGTATATATATATATATATATATATATAGTTTTTTTATTTTTTTCGTAATGGACAATAAAAATAACGCAGTTCTCTGTAAAGGAGGGATGGTGGATGGAATATATATATACATATATACATTTATATAAAATAATTGTCACACAACCTGGGTGACATGCCTTGCCTGCTCACCCAGTTTTAGTGCACCTTAGTTATCCATACTGACCATCTAGTCTCGATACACCCATAAATATATATACTGAACAAAAATATAAACGCAACACTCTTGTTTCTGCTCCCATTTTTCATGAGATGGACTTAAAGACCTACAATTCATTCCAGATACACAATATTACCATTTCTCTCAAACATTTCTCACAAATCAGTCTAAATGTGTGATAGTGAGCACTTCTGCTTTGCTGAGATAATCCATCCCACCTCACAGGTGTGCCACATCAAGATGCTGATCTGACATCATGGGTAGTGCACAGGTGTACCTTATACTGCCCACAATAAATGGCCACCCTGGAATGTGCAGTTTTTTGCTTTATTGGGGGTCTGGGGACTCAGAACCGGTCAGTATCTGGTGTGACCACCATTTGCCTCATACAATGCAACACATCTTCTTCGCATAGAGTTTATCAGATTGTCAATTGTGGCCTGTGGAATGTTGGTCCACTCCTCTTCAATGGCTGTGCGAAGTTGTTGGATATTAGTGGGAACTGGTACACGCTGTCGTATACGCCGGTCAAGCACATCCCAAACATGCTCAACGGGTGACATGTCCGGTGAGTATGCTGGCCATGCAAGAACTGGGACATTTTCAGCTTCCAAGAACTGTGTACAGATCCTTGCAACATGGGGCCGTGCATCATCTGTCTGAGTGGCTGGTCTCAGACGATCTTGGAGGTGAACCTGCTGGATGTGGAGGTCCTGGGCTGGTGTGGTTACACGTGGTCTGCGGTTGTGAGGCCGGTTGGATGTACTGCCATATTCTCTGAAACGCCTTTGGAGACGGCTTATGGTTGAGAAATGAACATTCAATGCACGAGCAACAGATCTGGTTGACATTCCTGCTGTCAGCATGCCAATTGCACGCTCCCTCAATGCTTGTGGCATCTGTGGCATTTTGCTGTGAGACAAAACTGCACATTCCAGGGTGGCCTTTTATTGTGGGCAGTATAAGGTACACCTGTGCACTACCCATGATGTCAGATCAGCATCTTGATGTGGCACACCTGTGAGGTGGGATGGATTATCTCAGCAAAGCAGAAGTGCTCACTATCACACATTTAGACTGATTTGTGAGAAATGTTTGAGAGAAATGGTAATATTGTGTATCTGGAATGAATTGTAGATCTTTAAGTCCATCTCATGAAAAATGGGAGCAAAAACAAAAGTGTTGCGTTTATATTTTTGTTCAGTGTATGTATATGTATACATATAGTTTTTTTTGTGTTTGTGAAAACGGGTCTTTAATCGGGGAAACGGAGCGGGTAGAGCAGGACGGAACGCAGGCATTGACAAACTACAATGACGGACAGGGAAAACAGGTAAGACCAGGACTTAAAATAGGTCATGACTAATCAAAGTAATCGGGCAAAGCAGGAGACGATCAGGGAAGCACACGTGGGTAATCAGGGGGCGTGGCACACACGAGGAGCGGACAAGCCGGGCATATATGTATATCTATATAAAACCTCATTAATGAGGGACAGGGAACAGAACGGACAGACAGAACTGGCACAGGGGAAGGAGCCAGGACAAGACTTGACATAAGACAGGAAAGGCAGAGAAACAGATCAGAAAGGGGGACACGGAGGGAACAGGCAGGACAAAAGGACCGGGAGTGAACGAAGGGAACATCGGGGAAAGAGGAGCAGAAGCCAGAGGGACGAGGGACAAAGAGAGGAGGGACAGAGACAGGAGGAACAAAGCGAGGGGGAGCAGAGGCAGGAGGGACAAAGACGGGAGGCCAGGGAGAGAAGGAGGGGGAACCAAGAGGAGCCCGAGGGAGACCCAGCGGGCGACGGGAGGCAGCCGGAAGGGCTGCAGGCGGCCGGGAGGCCGGAGCCGGAGGGGCCGAGGAGACGGGGTGAGGGACAGACGCAGGGACGAAGGAGGGAGTCGGAGGGGAGACCAGGGAAGGGGACGAAGGAGCTGGAAGGGACCCTGGCGAGGGCAAGGAGAGAGGGGGAGCCGCAGCAGACGGCGACGTCCTCCGACACGCCAGAGCGGGAGGACCAGCAGGCGAATGAGGAGCCGCCGTCGGGGGGCCCGCAGGCAACCGATAAGACGCCGGAGGAGGGACCGAGGCAGGGCGACGAGGCCGCGGAGGGGGACCCGCAGACGACAGCCGACCCGGAGGGCCAGGACCCGCAGGTGCCGACCAAGCCCTAGCGCCGGCGAGGGAGGGCGAGCCAGGGGGCTGGGCGGGTGGGACCCCAGCCGTGCGTCTGTGTCCTCTCCCCTTATGGGACACAGACATAAGGACCTGCGGCCGGGGTCGGGCTCGTCGGGGTGAGGGTACCAGAGTCACAGGGGGAGAAGGGACTGGAGTGGGGCCAGGGACTGGAGCTGCAGGCTGCAGAGGGGGCGCCTGCCCGGGAGCTGCAGGCAGGGAAAGCGCCTCGGACGTGGGCGCGGTAGCTGCAGGCAGCGGAGACGGCTGCTCGGGCTCTGGGGCCGCAGGGGGCACTTATTTTATTATATAAAATAAGTGTCACACAACCGGGGTGACATGCCTTGCCTGCTTGTGGGATGAGGAAGACTCAGGGACTGGAAATGGGATTAAAACTGAAGATGTGCTCATTCCTTTGTGTATTTACAAATTTTCCTTCCGTCAGACATGAGGAGTTTGCTGCTATATTTGGCACTAATAGAGATTCTGATGCTGCTATTTTTATTGTCTATTAGTTTGTTATTATTTACAAGTTCTGTTGTGTTTTTGCATTTTTCTCTTCTGGTTAATTAACTGCTGTCTGTTTGCTGTGAAGTATGAGTGTGGTGAGTAAGACTCAGGGACTGGAAGTGGGATTACAACTAAAGATAACATGCTTATTCCTTTTTGTATTGTTTACAAATTTCCTTCCGTCAAACATGAGGAGTTTGCTGCTATATTGTGCACTAACAGAGATTCTGATGCTGCTATTTTTATTGTTTATAAATGTGTTATTGTTTCCAAGTTGAGTATTCAATAAATGCTAAATTGAGAAATTTTGTGTATCGTTTGTTATTATTAGTGTGATATTTTACCATGCAAATAGAGGGGAAAACGTCCAATTATCGGCCAAAAAAAATCAGCAGCATATATCGGCCATCGCCTGACCCTTGACTTGAAAAACCCATATCGGTCGACCTCTAGTAACAGTACATTCTGTCCAATTCATCCATCGAGTTAAGTCACACACCCACTTGAGGGGGCACTCCGGCAGACGTGAGGATGGGGATGTTCTTTCCGCTATAACATCCACTGCAGAAGTACATCTCGCTCCTGTTCACAGGGCTTACTTCAATGATGAAGCAGGGCTGGTTGTCTGGACAAGAAGTTGTCCTGCTGCTGGGTCTCGGTGCCGTTTTTCCACCTAAGCTTGAAGGTGGAAATGTGTTCCAACTTGGTCCCTGGGACTGCAGCATAGCCAAACATCGCGAGCAGCGTCGGCCACACCCACCACCAGAACCATCACACCGTCCTATACACATAAAGAAGAACTAAAACATAGAGTGTTGTGACAATCTATGCGTTAATGTTTGGCAGCATAGGTGATTCATTAAAATTATACCGAAGAATGGAAAATGTGATATTTAGAATATTTTTTGCCATTTAGTAGCTAATTTAAGCACTTACCCAATGCCTCAATTTGTTTTAGGTCAGTAATGTCTGAGCCAAAAGAATGAATGTATGAATTTAATACAATTCACCCACTCCCACCCACACACAAATCTGAAATTCAATTTAAGACACTTCTTAAACATTAGTGCATTAACAAAAAAGGAAAATCTTAAGAGATTCAGTAGGATTTTCTATGTTAGACTTAAGCTAATAGTTCAATAGTTTTTACATATTTCAATATACCAATTTGACTTTAATGTTGAAACAGATGCTAAAACATGGAATAATTTCATAACTAGAGAAACATGTTATTCACAAACACTAGCAAAGGTAGCTTATAGTTAAGCTTACTTAAGTCAGCAAGTCAGGCTACAGTGTGTAAGAATAGTCGTAAACGATAATTTGTCTCAGTCTTACATGACAGAATAAGTAAACAGAAAATATAAAATGGCTGAAACAGCGTCATTAACGCCAGCTACAGTAGAGGCGCAGAAAAGGTGTCATGACTGAAGTATTCCCAAACTCTGGAAGACCGTATGCGAGCCTTTTTTGCCGCGTGTTTCTCCAGAGGCTCCGGAGCTCCGCTGGTTGACACAGCCATGTTGGTTCATGTGCAGGGGGACGAGCGGCAAATTTCTTTTTTGCAGGGTGGTAGGTGATGTCTCATTAATATTTATTAATTTACTTACAAAATGGTGCGGCACTGCATCCAAGCCTGCGGCACTCAGAGTCACAAATACAGTGGAAACCATTTGTAGTAATTACGTCTGTCTGGCTGATTTCCAACTAATTGATATTTGTATATTTATTACATGAATATAAGGTAATATAAGGTAATAGAAGAGGTATTTAATGGTTTTCCATCTGAGGAATTTGCAAAAAACTGCAGTGCATGATGGGTCGGACCTAAAGGCTGCCTTAACGTCCTCATCTGTATGACGACATACATCAAGACTAGGAAGGTGCATAATGTTCATGTCTGGTTGCGTTTGTTGGTCCAGAAAGTAATTCAATTTCGCCATGTAGGTTACGTTCTTAAAAACTGCTTGGATATAGCCCGATTATATGCTGTGGGCCTTTTAATTTCTTTGTTTACCAGGTAGGCTACCTTCTTTAAACTGCGTTTTGTTAGACTACATATTTAGGGAGGTCTTTATAAATTTATAGTAGTCTTCATAAATATGTACATAGTTTAGCCTAACCCAGCCACTTAAGGGAGAAAGCCAGCTCAACTAGGTGTCGGTCCCAAGCCCGGATTAATGGGGAGGGTTGGCGTCAAGAAATAAAGAGACTGTATCTTCACTGCATGACTGATGTCAAAATGTGTGAAATATGTGGTTGTATTAATAAATGCATTAAAGTAGGTTAATGATTCTGTGCTGTCTAAATTGTATAGAAAATTTCTACGTATAGCCAAACAAATCTCCTCCTGTTTGAAAAGGCATAGAAAAAGCAATTTAGCCACTAAAACTTTACAGTTTTTGTGAGGGACAGTCGAATTCTCTCGTTTCTCTCGTCAAGTTTTTTTGTGATCCTGCACCTACACTTTGCCGGCCCCAGGAGGATGGGCTCCCCCTTTGAGTTTGGTCCCTCCCAAGGTTTCTTCCTTCTTGGGAGTTTTTCCATGCTATCGGCGCCTATGGCTTACTCACTGGGGGCTTTGGGTGGGCATGATATAAAGCAAAGCATTTTCCCTCCCAGTTTCCTCCTCTGGTCCACATTGCAGGACCATCAGCCATCAGAAACAGCCAGACGGTCTCCTTCAGCTTCTTTAGTGTCCTTGGAAGCCAAGGCAGTTTTAGGTCTGAGAAGAGGTTTATCAGAAGGACACATATTACGTCGTTTGTCCTGAAATGTAACATGGGGAGGAAAAGTTAAGCGGTTTAGTCAGATTGGAGTCGTTTATTCAGCAGTGGCAGCGCCAGTGACTTAATGCTACAGGTGCTATAGGGGAGTGAGATTATTTAGACCGGGTGCTTTAGCTTTTCAGCTTATGTAGATGGTGTATAGAAGCACACAGCACGATAAGCTACAGCATGGATAAAATAGGATAAAATATGAAATTCTAACGTCTAGCTCACAGAGCCTCTATGTGTACTTTGAAGAAAAAATACACTACAAGTATGCTGTAAAAACCGCAAAAATGTCTTACACAATATACAGATTTTACAGATAGTTAAAGAAAAAATGAAACCAATATTTTGGGGGTGCTGTGGGGGTACTATGGTCATTGGAGGAGGAGCTAGAGCCCCCCCCCCCAAGCTTTTCCTTGGTGCTGCCACTGTTGTTCAGATTAAAAGTAACATTGTCATTAATAAACAGTACTCTGATCAAATTTTTGCATGTACAAACACAATCAAAGTTTAACCACATGTTTAGACACAATTCACACACCTGTTACATTTCCATAATGCTAAGACTCTCTACACTTACTTCATCCACTTTCTTGTTTGGTACACAGTCATTTGATGGATGTGTAAGATCATTACCAGACCGTCTGCTGCAAACTCTACAGTTAATGAATGGCTGCAAAAACACACAGACACACAAAAACAGTATTTAAAGAGTGGTGGGCAATAAATACAGTGAGAGAAGGTGTAGTAAAGATATATCTAATGATTTAAGGCAGAGCTGCTGGAGTGCAGGGTTTAATGACACAGAACAATTTTAGAGGAAAGAGCTTCCAAAGCAGGGTCACCATAAGGCTATATTATACAAAGCAAGTTCATCTAAAAGTATGAACAACAAATCCCGTTTAACTGAACACTGCTCTGTATTAAAATACTGTCCTCCGATCAAGCTAAGTGGTCCTGTAGTTCACTATTTAAAGAGGTAAATTTAAAGGGTAATTCACACTGCACATCTACCCTGCTCTGACCAGGTTTAATTACTGGCTTTCTAATTAAAACAAGAGTTAAGTCCTGCCCTTTCACCACAAAACACCACACTGCCATTTAAGGCTGATTTCAACAATGAGTTTTAGTTAACCTGGCTCGATTGAGTTAACTCTGGGTATGTAAAACCCGCTTTGTAGTACAGCCCACAGGTCTTTAAATAAGGCCAGCTAGGGTTCATAGCTCGAAGCATAATCTACAGGTCACCCCTCAGATGATTAGCATTTGCTTCTGCCTGGTAATCCAGCCTTTAAGCCTGTAAACCTACTAAAATTTGAGAATAAGGTGAAGGAACTGGCTCTTTGAGGCCACCTATGTATTTGTTACTTTATTGTTGGCTAACTTTCCCCCGCAGGGCATCAAAAAAGTTAACATGAACCTAAATTAATTTGCTAACTGATATGTCCAATGCTCACAGTCACAGTGACTCTTTACTTACCCTCTTGTCCATGAAAATACAGTCAGCCCGATGGTCTGTTGCAGTTGACTTTGGACATTTTGTTGCTCTCAAGAGAATCTCAATGTCAATGTATTCACTGCTGATCTAAATCACATAAACACGTTATATACAAAATTGCCTACAACTGTTTTAAAGGCAATATAACAAACAATAATCACCCAAAAAATGGCAAACTGTCACAGACTTGACTGCAGCAGATTCAGAGAGAAACTGTGAGAAGGTAAAATTGACCAGGGCTGAGATATACAACCATCACTTTCATTGTGAAGAGACATTAAGCATCATATGCATTGAAATTAAAACATCAAAATCAATGTGATACTCATTAGTTCAGCTTGCAGATGATGAAAGTTTCACACTTTTGTAAACACTTTCTCAGCAGTTACCTTCGGACGGCCCTGGATGTTATAGAAATTCATGTGCTGACGGGTTCCTTGATGAGCATTTTCGACTGCGAGTTTAATGGCCGTCTTGTGAGTGCAGGGAGACTGTGGTAATCTTGCTGGGCCTCTGTGGAGATAAGCAGAGCTCCATAAGCCAAAACCAGAAGCAGCAGGCGGGTCATCTTCCTCTCAGCTTTGAAGGGAGAAGCAGGACTGAGGACACTGATCTGTGGTCCCCTTATCCAGCACGTCCAGGGGCGTGTCCTTCACTCGAAACAAACAGACCTTTGAACAACATTGGAAAACTCTTCAGGATGAATTGAGGCAGGTGGTCAAGTGGGTTTATTGTTATTTCAGCAATATACACAGTACACAGTGAAAGGAAACATTGTTCCTCCTGGACCACGGTGCAACACAAAGAAGAAAAACAGAAACAACACAAGATGACACAAGTGCGGGCAAGATAGAACTATACAGAGTGAAAGGAGCACAAACAGAGGGAGAAAGTGCAAGATAAACACAAGAGCAACAATACAATACTACAGGACAAGACAGCGCAGTCAAGAACACAGAGTGCAGCCAGAGCTAACCTGAATAGGGGCATCAAGGTTGCCAGGCAGGCAGAGAAACAGAAAATAGAGGTCTACTTCACATACAACAACCCACAGTGGGTGTGGCAGGGAATACAACACATTACAAACTTCAAAGGCAACAACACCGTCACTGTTAACAGCAACGCCCTTTTAGCAAAGGAGCTAAACAGCTTCTTTGCTCGTCTGGAGGAACACAGAGCAGACATAGCCACACTGCCCCCTCCCCCAATCTCCAGCACTCACAGACTCCCTCTGCAGGAACACCACGCGAGAAGGCACATTGCATCTCTAGGTGTGTGGAGTTTAAGACAAGGCAAGTGATGCTACGATAATATAATTCCTTGGTAAGACCCCACCTAGAATATTGTGTGCGGGTTTGGTTACCATACCTTAAGAAGGACATTGCTGCCTTGGAAAAGGTGCAACGTAGGGCAACGAGAATGATTCCTGGTCTTAGAGGAATGTCTAATGAGGAGAGGTTAGCTGAGCTGAATCTGTTTAGCCTCGAGCAAAGGAGACTAAGGGGGGACATAATCCAGGTGTTTAAGATTCTAACAGGTCTGGATGCTGTTCAGCCAAATGGCTATTTCAATGTTAGTTTAAATACCAGAACTCGTGGCCATAAGTGGAAATTAGCTGGAGAACATTTTAAAACGAATTTGATGAAGCATTTCTGTACACAGCGTGTAGTTAGAGTATGGAATAGTCTTCCTGTTATTGTAACACAAGCTAAAACCCTGGGTTCTTTTAAATCAGAGCTAGATAAGATTTTTGAGCTATTAGCTAAGTTCTCCTCAAAGGAGCTTGATGGGCCGAATGGCCTCCTCTCATTTGTAAATCTCTTTGGTTCTTATGAGTCAGCTTACAGAGATGAGGTCCAGAAACTGATAGGTTGGAGTTCAGCAAACAATTTGGCACTAAACAGCACAAAGACAAAGGAATCACTGACTTCAGGAAGGATGGAGGCGACACTGGCCTGCCTAGAAGGATGGATGGATGTTTTTATTGACATTGTAAGTACAATGAGATTTAGTTTGGAACGCGCCAGCAGCTACACAGTATATTTACAATTATATAGATTGTGAGGCATAAAATAAGGTGTGAGTAATATAACATAACGACATAATATAAGTAATCATTAATTAATCATTACAGATGGTATGAGGTGTGAACCGCTAGGCTGCTATGGCATGTTTGGTATCAAACCGATGGAAAATCACTCCAGTTTCCAAATCTGGTCAGTGGTTACCACGAAAGTGAATATATCAAAAGTTACACCAGCCTAACGAAAATCATCAATACAAGGGAAATCACTCTGGTCATAAATCTCAAAAGGACTGATACAGACCCCCTTCCGAAAGCCCGCCAAATGGATGGTCAGCCATTGGTCCAGGAGTCGAATTCCTGGTCACTCCTATTCACGAACTTTACACTATAAAACCTGGCACCTCAGAACAAAGCCAGGAGAGGAGAAACAGAAGGGAGGAGAAAACAAAAGACCATCAGCACGAAGAGAGGCAGAGAACATCAGCCCAAGAGAAGAGAAGCCCACAAGAAGCCCTCCTGAAGCCTATCAGTGAAGACCCAGCTGGACAGAGAACTGCAACCAAGCCCAAGCTTCACCAGGAGAGGGAATCAGAGGGGCTCCACTCCAACAACCGCTGCAAACACCGCGCCTCCCTGAGTGCCATCACCCATCAGCTCATCAGCCTCCGCAACCAACTGCCAAGACCCCCCCCCCCCCCACTCTGCAACCAAGTAAACAAACTTCCTTTCATTTATAACAACCTAAACTCCTATTCACCTGCTATATTACTTTAGGACAGTATTTCCACAAATTGCTTGCTTTGCAGAACAGTATTTTCCCTTTTAAGGTTACTCATTTTAAATCTGGTCATTGCATTTTCATGATTACATTGTTTGTGTCCACTCCGTTATTTCGTGTTTATTGTTTGTTAGGTGTAATGTCTGTCTTATGTTAGTTATAGGAATAAATGCATGTCTTTTACACAACTTCAGCCTCCGTTCATTGAGTGCTCACAAGAATCCCTGCCTGTGCGATCTACGCTCTGAAACCTCAAATTCGCCTGAAATATCGCGAGACTCTCTCTCATTGGCCGTGAGGGGAGCTTCGCTACCGATCGTTTACATTACCTGGTGACGCAGCTCGTTGGACAAGCCTTCTATTCTAACCCAGGTTATTACGTGATACTGGTTATTAATGAGTTCCATTTAAGTCACACATTAACAGACTCACGGTGTTTCGCAATTGAGTTTGAGCCGACCATTCAGCCTAAAAATTGGTTAATAATCACAAGGCACAAGGTTTAAACTTATTCTGAGCACACAATTTAAACTTTTTATGACCGAACGTGCAGTGAAGAAGCGCTACTGTCAACTGGTTGCAAAAGTCGCACTCATGGCAATCTGAAGGCATTTAAGCGGGATCATATGGGCTTATTATAGTTATTTTTATTTCTATTATTAGTAGTTATATTATTTTGTTTTATTTTCGGTGATTTCATTGTAGTTCTTTCGTATTAAACTGCAGTAAACTTTAACCCTATGTCTGACGAGATTCTCAGATGTAGCGCTTTGTTTCCAGGTTCAATTCGGACGAGTGTCTCCGTTTCTATATATCCTGGGAGAGATCTCTCTATTAGCGAACGGGAATACTTGTTATGAGGTTCTAACCTAAATTATGTTGCGCTTGGACATAAGACCGATAGCTTAGTTACCTATCAGGATCATACTCGTATGTGTGTGCCTGCTTTAGACAAAGCAAGTTTAACACAACTTTGCGCTGTGAGCCAAGTGTGTGTCATTTAGAAATTGGGAGTCTCCTGTGCTTGAGACCCGCCGTGGTTAAGCACCATTTGCGACGAGATATAGTGCACTCACAATTTAAATCTGTCGCCGTAACGCGTGCGCCGTCTCGCTTCAGTAATTGTTTTAAGGGGTGATGACGAAGATGACGAATTTACTTTCCTGAAGAGGAGCAGGATGGGTCACGCGTTCTGTAAGATTTGTCTCCCACGGGGAAGGAACGATGTCAGTCGGCATGAAAAATCCAAGTCATTAGTGAATGACAGAGCCGCATGAGTGAACATGAAAAATTAATAGAAAATAAATGACAAATGGTTATTTTATATTTTATATATTTTATATATTTATATTTATATTATATTTTATATAATTTATATTATTTTATATTTCCTGTCTTAAAATGTAAGGGATACACGTGGTCATTTCCGTTGTTTCCTGTTTCCTGCGAGAGTGATACTGACTGCTAGCGCGCGAACTTTGAAACCATAGATATCACCTAAATAATAATTCGAGTTAAGTCATTGGGAAAAAGCTTCGCAAGATTAATAATCCTCCAAATAAATAAATAAAATTTCCCAGACCCCGACGGATTAATCACCTACGCAAGTACCGACCCACGATCTTCGTTCAATTAAGAAGGTGCTTCCAGCCTTACAGCCTCAGTTTACGTAAGTACAACGCCATGTCTACTGTTCCGTGTTCTGAGTGTAATATGTTTAGCTATTCTTCTCCAGTCATTAGCGGTATTTATACATGTGAGAAGTGTCAGTTAGTCGCTAGACTGACGGAGAAGATTGTAGTGTTAGAGGGACGTATCCGGACGTTACATAACATTCAGGAGAATGAGAGTTTTATTGACTCAGTATTAGCGGCTCCGGATATGTCCGCGATAGCCAGTAAGTCTCCCCCTGCTCCGGCAGCAGAGCCTTCGCAGCAAGGCGAGTGGGTGACGACCCGGCGGCATAGTCGCAAATCCAAACCAAACTTACACCGGCACCATTCGCCTATCCGCGTTTCCAACAGGTTCTCCCCCACTCAGTGAAACTCCCACTGAGACGCCTGTTGAAAGTGCTCTAATAATTGGTGATTCTATTCTAAGAAACGTGAGAGTAGCGACTCCAGCGACCATTGTAAATTGTCTCCCGGGTGCCAGAGCGACCGACATCTCGGCAAATTTAAAAGTGCTGGCTAAAAGTAAACGTAAATACTCTCAGATAGTTATCCACGTCGGCACTAATGATGTCCGATTGAGGCAATCGGAGATCACAAAGGCAAATTTTAAAGAGGTGTGCAACATTGCGAAGAAGATGTGTGTGTCAGTAACGTGCTCTGTCCAGACTAAAAACTCAAGTCCAGACTAAAAACACACCTGTTTAGTTTAGCGTATAGGGACACTAGTTCTAGCCCTAGCTAACTCTTCACTCCCAGGCAGACCTGTAGTGTGAGGTGTAGAGCTGGGTGGGGATCGGTGCCATTGGCTTTGGATGAACTGGATTGTCAGTGCTGTCACTCTAGCTTTGGCAATCTCTTGTGGAACTGGAGTGCTGACATTTCAGGGACTCCCCATGCCGGCATTCCCACTTGCCTCTCCCTCCTACTGATGCCCATAGCCATATCTGCCGGAGCTTGCAGATTGCACTTCATATTGTACTCACCTAGCTTTTAGCACTGCCAATAGCCTCCTCTACTATGCCTAATTGTACATTTTATTTCCCCTACTCCTCCTGGGGGTGATGCCTGGAGACCTCAATCTATCAAGATATCCAGCACACCCGACCACCACCAGTGACGTCCCTGCATCCAGCTCGCCGTTCTGATCTTCCATGTATGACCCGCTGCCTTACCTCTGGTTGCCTGGCAATTGGAAGAAGACTCGGCTTCGGCATTGGCTTATCTTCCTTGCTCTCCTCTCTCTATTTGACTATCCCTGCCGGCCCCTGGAGGATGGGCTTCCCCTTTGAGTCTGGTCCCTCTCAAGGTTTCTTCCTTCTAGGGAGTTTTTCCTTGCCACTGTCGCCTATGGCTTACTCACTGGGGGCTTTGGGTGAGGATACTGTAAAGCGCTTTGAGACAATGTAATGTTGTGATAATGCGCTATATAAAAATAAATTTGTTTGTTTGTTGTTGTTGATACTGGAGCCTGGTTGCGGTGGTGGGATGGCTCACGGCGGGTGCCGGAAAATTTCCTTTATTTTCAAATCCAAACCTTGACAGGTATGCTGCTGTTCCAAATCATGGGTGCATGTTACAAGTGCGGAACATATTTTAACTTAGTACTAACTTAGCATCATATTTGATCTGATTCGACTGAATATCCCAGGTTTCCATCTCTCATGCATCTGGTGTGACGTGTTTTCAGACTCTCAGGCTGGCGCAAAGAAATCTTACGGGAATTGAACGTCTCACTCCGGCCAGCTGACCAAAGTTCGGTAACCTTGGTATTGTGTGTAGGAGATTCGCTATAACTATAATTTCGTTCTCCATTTACATGCCCGTAGTGTCTTTAAGTGTTATGTAGTTTTGCCTGAAACGCAAAAATAAAACAAAGCAATTAAAGCCGTAAGTGGCTCAAATTGTGCTGTAGCGATTGAAGAACTTTTGTCGGAAGTTGGATTCGAACCCACGCCTTACTTGGGAGAACAGAATACCAGAATAGAGTAGGTTAAGTCCAGCCTTGGCTTCCAAGCTGACGTTTTTCTACATATGTGCTTGTGTATCATGGACAGTAAGAGGGGGCAGGCAAGGAGAGAATTTCTCTCTTTGGGGATCAATAGAGTGTTGTTATTATAACGTCTAAAAAGTATGATGGTCTGTCGATAAATCAATAAGAAAATAAATGAAGTCGTTTTCGCGAACACGCTGGAAAAGCCAGGGGCCGGACCGACTGTAGGGGGCGTGGCCAGAGACAGCCTGCTGACCATAGCTGTCAAGTCTCCCGTTTTGGCCGGGAAACTACCGTATTTTACTTCTCTTTCCCGCCGTCCTCCCGTATTAGTATTTTCCCGTAAATCTCCCTTATATTATATAGTTGCTGGATAGTGTAGTGGTAAGATCGCCGCCTTTCACACGGGAGACCGGGGTTCGAATCCCGGTTGTGGCCAAAAATATATTTTATATATTTTATATATTTTATATATTTTATATATTTTATATATTTATATTTATATTTATATTATATTTTATATAATATATATATCATCATCCCCACATTCCGAGATTGGGTACCAAGCCCCATATATATTAGTAGGCTGAATACAAGAGCAGCTGACCTGAGAAATAAGAAATAAGCTAAGCTGGAAACCTGGACCCTCCGACCAAGAATGCGTGAAGTACCCTCAGAAGGTCTACTAGAAGATGTACGTAGAAGACTACTACAGATCAGCTGATCTACACCACAGCAACAGTGATCCTTGAGCTGGAGCCGGACCGTCTTTGAAGACTCCGTAAATCTCCGTATAATAATATATATCTACGGGAACGAGAAAGGAGAAAGCAGAGAACAAGAACAAGATTTGTAAATGTAAGATTTGAAGGACCCGGCATGAAAAATAGAATAGTTCTCGTCATTAGTGAACATGTGTCTCGTCATTGTGTATCATGGACAGTAAGAGGGGGATCAATAGAGTGTTGTTATTATAACGTCTAAAAAGTATGATGGTCTGTCGATAAATCAATCAGATAAATAATGAAGTCGTTTTCGCGAACACGCTGGAAAAGCCAGGGGCCGGACCGACTGTAGGGGGCGTGGCCAGAGACAGCCATCTCAGGCTGTCAAGTCTCCCGTTTTGGCCGGGAAACTACCGTATTTTACTTCTCTTTCCCGCCGTCCTCCCGTATTAGTATTTTCCCGTAAATCTCCCTTATATTATATAGTTGCTGGATAGTGTAGTGGTAAGATCGCCGCCTTTCACACGGTAGACCGGGGTTCGAATCCCGGTTGTGGCCAAAAATATATTTTATATATTTTATATATTTATATTTATATTTATATTATATTTTATATAATTTATATTATTTTATATTTCCTGTCTTAAAATGTAAGGGATACTGGAGCCTGGTTGCGGTGGTGGGATGGCTCACAGCGGGTGCCGGAAAATTTAGAATAGTTCTCGTCATTAGTGAATGACAGAGTGAACATGAAAAACATGAAAAATTAATAGAACTTAATTACTGATTCGACTGATTCGACTAATCGATTAATATATATATATTATTATTATTTATTTATTTATATATATTTTATATATTTAAATTTATATTCATATTATATTTTATATAATTTATATTCCTGTCTTAAAATGTAAGGGATACTGGAGCCTGGTTGCGGAAAATTTCCTTTATTTTCAAATCCAAACCTTGACAGGTATGCTGCTGTTCCAAATCATGGGTGCATGTTACAAGTGCGGAACATATTTTAACTTAGTACTAACTTAGCATCATATTTGATCTGATTCGACTGAATATCCCAGGTTTCCATCTCTCATGCATCTGGTGTGACGTGTTTTCAGACTCTCAGGCTGGCGCAAAGAAATCTTACGGGAATTGAACGTCTCACTCCGGCCAGCTGACCAAAGTTGGTAACCTTGGTATTGTGTGTAGGAGATTCGCTATAACTATAATTTCGTTCTCCATTTACATGCCCGTAGTGTCTTTAAGTGTTATGTAGTTTTGCCTGAAACGCAAAAATAAAACAAAGCAATTAAAGCCGATCAGTGGCTCAAATTGTGCTGTAGCGATTGAAGAACTTTTGTCGGAAGTTGGATTCGAACCCACGCCTTACTTGGGAGAACAGAATACCAGAATAGAGTAGGTTAAGTCCAGCCTTGGCTTCCAAGCTGACGTTTTTCTACATATGTGCTTGTGTATCATGGACAGTAAGAGGGGGCAGGCAAGGAGAGAATTTCTCTCTTTGGGGATCAATAGAGTGTTGTTATTATAACGTCTAAAAAGTATGATGGTCTGTCGATAAATCAATAACAATATCAATGAAGTCAATGTTTATCTAAAGGAATCAGAATTCAGGAAAAGCCAGGGGCCGGACCGAGTGTAGGGGGCGTGGCCAGAGACAGCCTGCTGACTGTTCCAAATCATGGGTGCATGTTACAAGTCCGGAACATATTTTAACTTAGTACTAACTTAGCATCATATTTGATCTGATTCGACTGAATATCCCAGGTTTCCATCTCTCATGCATCTGGTGTGACGTGTTTTCAGACTCTCAGGCTGGCGCAAAGAAATCTTACGGGAATTGAACGTCTCACTCCGGTCAGCTGACCAAAGTTGGTAACCTTGGTATTGTGTGTAGGAGATTCGGTATAACTATAATTTCGTTCTCCATTTACATGCCCGTAGTGTCTTTAACCGGCTGCACAAACTGGATCCGCCTCCATTACGACACAACTTTGCCCTTATTGGCTTAAGAATTTAGTCACATACATGACGTATATCTGCTATTTCTCCCGAGAAGCAGGTAAAGCAGTGGTAACTGCTTTGTAGTTAATTTACCTGGTAAAATTAAGTTTAAATAAATGATATAAATACTGTAATAGTACTCGTGAGCTTTGTTTATTTGTTATTAGTTATTGTAATGTTGCGCTGCTTTATTTGTTTAATCGTCTAGTCTGTGGAGACATTCAAGTTAATCAAATAAGAATTGCACTGTACACTGTACATGACCATAAAAACTTTGTATCCTTGAAATAAATGTTTTTGATCTTTTCCTTGGCAGTTATCTTTTTACACAGGGCCTCTATGTACACGATAGTTTTTTTTTTCACGACTAACAGTATGGATCAGGAGTTGGTTATTGTAAAAGAAGTAATGTGCATGCAGGTGATATTTGTATAGATTTATCCACACCCTTGTAGCAGTGCTGCCATTGCAGTCAGATCTCGCAAACTAGGAGTATTAGTTGTCTTTATTTCTCTTTATTTCTTGACGCCAACCCTCTCCATTAATCCGGGCTTGGGACTGGCACCTACCTGAGCTGGCTTGCTCCCTTAAGTGGCTGGGTTAGGCTAAACTATATATATATATTTACCAAGACTACAATAAAACATCTCGAAATGTGTAGTCTAGCAAAACGCAGTTTAAAGAAGGTAGCCTACCTGGCGAAATTGCAAACAAATTAAGGGCGTTAGGCAGCCTTTATATCCTACCCATCATGCACTGCAGTTTTTTGCTAATTCCTCAAATGGAAAACTGTCCATCCATCCATCCATTTTCCAAACCGCTTATCCTACTGGATCGCGGGGGGTCTGGAGCCTATCCCGGAAGCAATAGGCACGAGACAGGGAACAACTCAGGATGGCGGGCCAGCCCATCGCAGGGCACACTCACACACTATTCACTCACGCATACACTCCTATGGGCAATTTAGCAACTCCAATTAGCCTCAGCATGTTTTTGGACTGTGGGGGAAACCAGAGTACCCGGAGGAAACCCCACGATGACATGGGTAGAACATGCAAACTCCACACACATGTGACCCAGGTGGAGACTCGAACCCGGGCCCTAGAGGTGTGAGGCAACAGTGCTAACCACTGCACCACCATGCTGCCCCCTAAATGGAAAACCATTAAATACAAAAGGAAAACAAAAGTGCTGTAAGACTGTATACTTATGTGTATGTTAGTAAAGGCTGTAGCTGACACAACGGACCCCACTAATTAGAAAGGGGTAATTGTACACATGTGGCATCCAGTATGTTCTTCTATAACAGTTTTTAAAAAAAAAAAAAAACTCACATTACACAAATTGGCACTATCAAAACGAGGATTATGGGGAAAATGGGGACTGTGATGGAGATTACATACACGTAGGCATGGTATTTAGTTTTTTTTAATCTGGTCACCTTCCAGAGTAATTGTAAACTAAAACCATCTTCACCCTATTTGATTCTTTATAAATGGACAATCAGTCGTGCAGTAAATGGGGGTATAGAGAGACACAGAGCTTGTCTAACAAGAAACCCTGGGAAGCTAACATTAATAGGGTGGGTATGGATAGCAAAACCATTGATACAGATTACAGATTTATATCTCACCTGAACCCTGGCGGGCTCCGTGCCAATAGGGGTTGGGATTAGGGTTAGTTAACTTAAGTAGTAATATTGATGTGTATATTCTCCTATTCTCCAGTCAGTGAATCGTGAAACGTAATGTTAATATGTTTCTATACCTATATGTTCTGCTTAAAAACCCATAAAGGCAAGCACAGTGTTTAGACATTCTGTTACTTAGACTAGTAAACACTAAGATCCTTCAGCTTTCAATTAACCTGACACAACAGTCTAAACAACAAATGTGTGCCATGTCATTTGTCATCTTTACATCTTGTATCCTTTATATGGTAATTGGATTTTCAAGGTGGAATTGCAGGTCGATCATTTTAAGGATCTAGATGTAAACCTCCCTGGTGTTGCTTTAATATTTTTTTTGCACAATTTGCTTCACACACTTCCTCCAGCAGAGAAGCTTACAATACTACACCCCACCAAATGACTGGATGATGCCTTTTTATTTAAGGTCTGGCTGTGAGCCTCGATTACCGATACACTATCTTCAGGCTCCTGCCGGGATCAGTCAGTATGGTGGACCTTTGGAGGAATGGGTACAAAACCATCAGGAAAGTTTGCAGGTGCTTCAAGAGTATGTGAAGGCTTAGTTGGAGGAACAAGCCACACCACGAAATCGGAAACACAATGAGTTGGTTAATGATTAGGGGTTTGATGAAGGTCAGCTGGTGTGTTTGCGGAACCATGTTCGAGGTAAAATACAGGATCATTGGGATGCCTGTTTGTATATGGTAGTTCGGTGTCCCCAAGATCAGGGTGCAGTTTACTCTGCAACTCCAATGGAGGGGGACGGGGTTGTCCGTCAAGTTCACCGAACAGAGTTGCGTCCAGTACCACAGGGGGTTGTTATGTCAGGGGAAGATGTTCTGGTAATGTCTCCTGAGTCTGGGTTGCCCACAGGGGCAACAGAAATGGAATCGGATGAGGACTCTGTGATTTTACGGGGACAGGGCTGGTGGGAGGGGTCGCAATAGAGCATCCACAAGTAGGCCTCGTATAATGGAGGAGGTTATGTCCCCCCCGAGGTGTAGAGACCAGTTAAACGTTCGGTGAGGTCCACCACTGGTCATCATACCAACCCTTATAAGTTACCACGGTCAGTGAATGATCGTTCGGTTGGGGAGGAAGACCAGTGGTTTGGGGATAGAATTCTTAGCTGTGATCGTTGGGTCATCAATTTCATTTTGGGGGATGGATTGTAGCCAGGCAATTATAGGCAGGTATAGGAACTGCAGTTCGGACTGGAGGCATAGCCGGGGCGAGATGGCTGTGCATGTTCCGATGGTAGGGCATATTGGCAAAGGAGCAGGCACGGGAAAGACAGGCAGGGTCCTGATAGATTTGGTGGAGCATCGGCGGGCATATTGAATTTGCAGTGTAGCAGCCTTTCTGTTTGCTTGTTTCAGGGGTGAACAATCTTATCCGCAAAGGGCCGGTGTGTATGCAGGTTTTCGCTGCAACTCCCTAATTAGATTTCTAATTAGAGGACTGATTAGCTGAAGAGTCCTCATACCTGGTTTTGAAGAGCTGACCTAAAGGTTACCCCAAAAACCTGTTTTTTTTTGTTTGAATGGGGCAGTGAGTCATGGGGTAAACTACTGTTCTTTAGGGGTTTTCAAGGTGGAATTACGGGTCGATAATTTTAAGGATCAGGTTGTAAACCTCCCTGGTGTTGCTTTAATATGTTTTATCTGAGGTTGTATCGTGTATTATCAAGCCAGCCGGCTTAGTGGCCTCGGGAGCGGGGTTTAGTGGGAGCAGCTGGCTAGTTTTATTTTCTTTTTTGTTTGTGTCTTTTTCTTTGTTGTATGTATATTTTGGGTTCATTATTAGGCAGGCTGGGCCTTTTGGCACCTGTAGTCTGGGTGCTGGATTGCCCATAGGGGTCTTTTTTATTGCTGTGATTTGCTGTGTCATTCACTAGTGTGATTTGTGCTGGATGTGTTTTTAAGGTTGTGCTGTGGCGTGTACCTGAGCAAACTTTGGGCAACCTGTTCTCTTGTTGGCTTTATTGACAAAGGGTGGATTAGTCTAATTACGGCCTGCTACAAATAGCTGCATATAACGTATAAAAAAAATCACCTTATGGGTGCAAGATAGGGTAGCAAGATCTTGAGTTTTTTTTACAGTACTCGGGTACGTTTTAAAATTTTCGACCAATCAGCAAACATTATTCTGACAGCATAGCTGGGAAACCAATGAAAAGTGAGTGCAACGTTCTAGAACTTGACTTCGGGTTGACGCTCCCTATAAAAGAGCTGGGTACTGCTTCAAGGCGTTCAGTTGGCGCTACCTCCTGATAGAGTAGCACTGTACGGCTCTTGTTCCGTAAAACAACATCAAAAGGATGAAAAAAAAAACAATATTTAAAGAAGACGAAAAAAATCAATTTTTAAAGAAGACGAAAAAAACATCGTCTAAAAAAATAAGCCAAAAAAATAATATCCGAAGAAGGAAAAACATGCAAAGTAAAAAAAAACAAACAAAAATAAAAAACAATATCCAACGAAGAAGGAAAAAAACATCCAAAGGGAGAAAAGAAGAACTGAAGGGCCAACGAGGTAGGAGGAAATACAAATTTCGTTTCAGCACCGTTGGAGTGCCAAGCCGTGAAAAGCATTTGGCCAGAAGACAAGGTAAGTGTTGTATCTGTTATTTTAAAACAGCGCTTTTCAAAATGCTGCTTTATAATCGTTTGAGATCGTTAGCCAGTGTGACAGCTGAAGGCTTTTTGAGTTTACCAACATAAAGTTTTATTTCTGTATTAGGACATTGTCAGGAACAATGATGTGTTCATCGCTATGATGTGGTCAAAAAGCGATGCATTGAATCTTAGAAACATTTGTGATTTTTCAAACGATGCTTTTCCTTTTATTTAATCAGTAAAATTTCCATCGGTTTTATATAGTGCCCCTTGAAATATGTCTTTAGCTCATTTTCCGGGCATTTTACTAGAATGCATCCTGAGAAATACACAAGCTCTGCTGCATTTCCGTGCCTCGATGTTTAGTGCCGAGTATAATTGTTGCAGTTGCCTTTTATATATTCCATGAGACCTGTTGGTACCAAGAGAAGTGTGAGACTGTCAGGGTGAATTTATCATACAATCGCACGCATAAATACCTGAGGGTTGCCAGTCCTTTTGCGTTGTTACAGGAGGACTAGAGCTGACGAGTGTGTTTCTACACACTATCAAGGGCATTGTAGTACAGTTTTCTCAGGTGGGAGAATGCTGCCGATCTCCTATTTGACAATACAGCCCTTGATATATTAGAATATTACAGAACTAGAAGCCTTTTGCAAGGAAGAATGTGAGAAAATCCCAAGTACAAGAACTGAAAGCCTTTCAGCTGGCTATAAGAAGCGCTTGTAAGCTGTGATATCTGGCAGAGGAGGTGTTACTAAGTACTGATTACGTAGGGTGCCCAAACTTTTGCAGAGTGCCATAATAATGTTTTTATTTTGTAATTTTGTTCAATTTATGGCATAAAAAGTAACTATTCATCAATGTTTGCTGAAAATATTGTGTATTTTTCCCCCAGTTCCTAAAGAGACTGTATTAACTGATATTGTTGCTTTTGTAATTGAAAAGATGTTATTTGTCAAGGGGTGCCAAACCTTTGCATAAGACTGTACACAGTGTGTGTATGTGTTTATGTGAGTGTGTGTCTGTGTGTGTGTGTGTATATATATATATGTGTGTGTGTGTATATATTTCTGTATATGCATGTGTATATATATATTTATATATAGTTCACACACATTCAAACTTATTTGAATACACATTCAAAATTATTTTTATTATTATTATTTTCGTTTTTTTTTTTTTTGTGTTTTAAAATTTTTTATTTTTGCAATGGAAATAAAAATAAAGCAGTCCTCCGTAGAGGAGGGGTGGTGGAGGGAATATATATATATATATACATATATATAAAATAATTGTCACACAACTGGGGTGACATGCCTTTCCTGCTCACCCAATTTTAGTGCACTTTAGTTATGCATAATGACCTTCTAGTCTCGATACACCCATAAATATATATGTATATATATATATAGTTTTTTTTGTTTTTTTTTTTGCAATAGACAATAAAAATAACGCAGTTCTCCATAAAGGAGGGATGGTGGATGGAATATATATATACATATATATAAAATAATTGTCACACAACCTGGGTGACATGCCTTGCCTGCTCACCCAGTTTTAGTGCACCTTAGTTATTCATAATGACCATCTAGTCTCGATACACCCATAAATATATATGTATATATATATAGTTTTTTTTGTTTTTTTTTTTGCAATAGACAATAAAAATAACGCAGTTCTCCATAAAGGAGGGATGGTGGATGGAATATATATATACATATATATAAAATAATTGTCACACAACTTGGGTGACATGCCTTGCCTGCTCACCCAATTTTAGTGCAACTTAGTTATCCATAATGACCAACTAGTCTCGATACACCCATATATATATATATATATGTACATATATATATAGTTTTTTTATTAGCAATAGAAAAGAAAAATAACGCAGTTCTCCGTAAAGGAGGGATGGTGGATGGAATATATATATATATATATATATATATATATATATATATATATACATTTATATAAAATAATTGTCACACAACCTGGGTGACATGCCTTGCCTGCTCACCCAATTTTAGTGCACCTTAGTTATCCATACTGACCATCTAGTCTCGACACACCCATATATATATATATATATATATATATATATATATATATATATATATATATATATATATATATGTATATATATAGATATTTTTTCTTTTTCTTGTGTTTTTTTTTCGCAATGGATATTAAAAATAAAGCAGTCCTCCGTAAAGGAGGGGTGGTGGAGGGAATATATATATACATATATATATAAAATAATTGTCACACAACCTGGGTGACATGCCTTGCCTGCTCACCCAATTTTAGTGCAACTTAGTTATCCATAATGACCAACTAGTCTCGATACACCCATATATATATATATATATATGTACATATATATAGTTTTTTTATTAGCAATAGAAAAGAAAAATAACGCAGTTCTCCGTAAAGGAGGGATGGTGGATGGAATATATATATATATATATATATATATATATATATATATATATATATATATACATTTATATAAAATAATTGTCACACAACCTGGGTGACATGCCTTGCCTGCTCACCCAATTTTAGTGCACTTTAGTTATCCATACTGACCACCTAGTCTCGACACACCCATATATATATATATATATATATATATATATATATATATATATATATATATATGTATATATATATAGATATTTTTTCTTTTTCTTGTGTTTTTTTTTCGCAATGGATATTAAAAATAAAGCAGTCCTCCGTAAAGGAGGGGTGGTGGAGGGAATATATATATACATATATATATAAAATAATTGTCACACAACCTGGGTGACATGCCTTGCCTGCTCACCCAATTTTAGTGCAACTTAGTTATCCATAATGACCAACTAGTCTCGATACACCCATATATATATATATATATATATATATATATATGTACATATATATAGTTTTTTTATTAGCAATAGAAAAGAAAAATAACGCAGTTCTCCGTAAAGGAGGGATGGTGGATGGAATATATATATATATAAATATATATATATATATATATATATATATATATATATATATATATACATTTATATAAAATAATTGTCACACAACCTGGGTGACATGCCTTGCCTGCTCACCCAATTTTAGTGCACTTTAGTTATCCATACTGACCATCTAGTCTCGACACAATCATATATATATATATATATATATATATATATATATATATATATATATATATATATGTATATATATATAGATATTTTTTCTTTTTCTTGTGTTTTTTTTTCGCAATGGATATTAAAAATAAAGCAGTCCTCCGTAAAGGAGGGATGGTGGATGGAATATATATATAAAATAATTGTCACACAACCGGGGTGACATGCCTTGCCTGCTCACCCAATTTTAGTGCACCTTAGTTATTCATAATGACCATCTAGTCTCGATACACCCATAAATATATATGTATATATATATAGTTTTTTTATTAGCAATAGAAAAGAAAAATAACGCAGTTCTCCGTAAAGGAGGGATGGTGGATGGAATATATATATATATATATATACATTTATATAAAATAATTGTCACACAACCTGGGTGACATGCCTTGCCTGCTCACCCAATTTTAGTGCACTTTAGTTATCCATAATGACCATCTAGTCTCGATACACCCATGAATATATATGTATATATATATATATATATATATATATATATATATATATATATATATATATATATAGTTTTTCTGTTTTTTTTTTGCAATAGACAATAAAAATAACGCAGTTCTCCGTAAAGGAGGGATGGTGGATGGAATATGTATATGCATATATATAAAATAATTGTCACACAACCTGGGTGACATGCCTTGCCTGCTCACCCAATTTTAGTGCACCTCAGTTATCCATACTGACCATCTAGTCTCGACACACCCATGTATATATATAGATATTTTTTCTTTTTCTTGTGTTTTTTTTTCGCAATGGATATTAAAAATAAAGCAGTCCTCCGTAAAGGAGGGGTGGTGGAGGGAATATATATATACATTTATATAAAATAATTGTCACACAACTGGGGTGACATGCCTTGCCTGCTCACCCAATTTTAGTGCACCTTAGTTATCCATAATGACCAACTAGTCTCGATACACCCATAAATATATATGTGTATATATATATATATATATATAGTTTTTTTGTGTTTTTTTTTTGCAATAGACAATAAAAATAACGCAGTTCTCCATAAAGGAGGGATAGTGGATGGAATATATATATACATATATATAAAATAATTGTCACACAACCTGGGTGACATGCCTTGCCTGCTCACCCAATTTTAGTGCACCTTAGTTATCCATACTGACCATCTAGTCTCGATACACCCATATATATATATATATATATGTACATATATATAGTTTTTTTATTAGCAATAGAAAAGAAAAATAATGCAGTTCTCCGTAAAGGAGGGATGGTGGATGGAATATATATATAAAATAATTGTCACACAACCGGGGTGACATGCCTTGCCTGCTCACCCAATTTTAGTGCACCTTAGTTATTCATAATGACCATCTAGTCTCGATACACCCATAAATATATATGTATATATATGTATTGTTTTTTTTTTTTTTTTTTTTTGCAATAGACAATAAAAATAGCGCAGTTCTCCATAAAGGAGGGATGGTGGATGGAATATATATATACATATATATAAAATAATTGTCACACAACCTGGGTGACATGCCTTGCCTGCTCACCCAATTTTAGTGCACTTTAGTTATCCAGAATGACCATCTAGTCTCGATACACCCATGAATATATATGTATATATATATATATATATATATATATATATATATATATAGTTTTTCTGTTTTTTTTTTGCAATAGACAATAAAAATAACGCAGTTCTCCATAAAGGAGGGATGGTGGATGGAATATGTATATGCATATATATAAAATAATTGTCACACAACCTGGGTGACATGCCTTGCCTGCTCACCCAATTTTAGTGCACCTTAGTTATCCATACTGACCATCTAGTCTCGATACACCCATATATATATATATATATATATATATATATATATATATATATATATATGTACATATATATAGTTTTTTTATTAGCAATAGAAAAGAAAAATAACGCAGTTCTCCGTAAAGGAGGGATGGTGGATGGAATATATATATATATATATATACATTTATATAAAATAATTGTCACACAACCTGGGTGACATGCCTTGCCTGCTCACCCAGTTTTAGTGCACCTTAGTTATCCATAATGACCATCTAGTCTCGATACACCCATAAATATATATGTATATATATATATATATATATATATTTTTTTTTTTTTTTTTTTTTCGTAATGGACAATAAAAATAACGCAGTTCTCCGTAAAGGAGGGATGGTGGATGGAATATATATATACATATATACATTTATATAAAATAATTGTCACACAACCTGGGTGACATGCCTTGCCTGCTCACCCAGTTTTAGTGCACCTTAGTTATCCATACTGACCATCTAGTCTCGATACACCCATAAATATATATACTGAACAAAAATATAAACGCAACACTCTTGTTTCTGCTCCCATTTTTCATGAGATGGACTTAAAGACCTACAATTCATTCCAGATACACAATATTACCATTTCTCTCAAACATTTCTCACAAATCAGTCTAAATGTGTGATAGTGAGCACTTCTGCTTTGCTGAGATAATCCATCCCACCTCACAGGTGTGCCACATCAAGATGCTGATCTGACATCATGGGTAGTGCACAGGTGTACCTTATACTGCCCACAATAAAAGGCCACCCTGGAATGTGCAGTTTTTTGCTTTATTGGGGGTCTGGGGACTCAGAACCGGTCAGTATCTGGTGTGACCACCATTTGCCTCATACAATGCAACACATCTTCTTCGCATAGAGTTTATCAGATTGTCAATTGTGGCCTGTGGAATGTTGGTCCACTCCTCTTCAATGGCTGTGCGAAGTTGTTGGATATTAGTGGGAACTGGTACACGCTGTCGTATACGCCGGTCAAGCACATCCCAAACATGCTCAACGGGTGACATGTCCGGTGAGTATGCTGGCCATGCAAGAACTGGGACATTTTCAGCTTCCAAGAACTGTGTACAGATCCTTGCAACATGGGGCCGTGCATCATCTGTCTGAGTGGCTGGTCTCAGACGATCTTGGAGGTGAACCTGCTGGATGTGGAGGTCCTGGGCTGGTGTGGTTACACGTGGTCTGCGGTTGTGAGGCCGGTTGGATGTACTGCCATATTCTCTGAAACGCCTTTGGAGACGGCTTATGGTTGAGAAATGAACATTCAATGCACGAGCAACAGATCTGGTTGACATTCCTGCTGTCAGCATGCCAATTGCACGCTCCCTCAATGCTTGTGGCATCTGTGGCATTTTGCTGTGAGACAAAACTGCACATTCCAGGGTGGCCTTTTATTGTGGGCAGTATAAGGTACACCTGTGCACTACCCATGATGTCAGATCAGCATCTTGATGTGGCACACCTGTGAGGTGGGATGGATTATCTCAGCAAAGCAGAAGTGCTCACTATCACACATTTAGACTGATTTGTGAGAAATGTTTGAGAGAAATGGTAATATTGTGTATCTGGAATGAATTGTAGATCTTTAAGTCCATCTCATGAAAAATGGGAGCAAAAACAAAAGTGTTGCGTTTATATTTTTGTTCAGTGTATGTATATGTATACATATAGTTTTTTTTGTGTTTGTGAAAACGGGTCTTTAATTGGGGAAACGGAGCGGGTAGAGCAGGACGGAACGCAGGCATTGACAAACTACAATGACGGACAGGGCAAACAGGTAAGACCAGGACTTAAAATAGGTCATGACTAATCAAAGTAATCGGGCAAAGCAGGAGACGATCAGGGAAGCACACGTGGGTAATCAGGGGGCGTGGCACACACGAGGAGCGGACAAGCCGGGCATATATGTATATCTATATAAAACCTCATTAATGAGGGACAGGGAACAGAACGGACAGACAGAACTGGCACAGGGGAAGGAGCCAGGACAAGACTTGACATAAGACAGGAAAGGCAGAGAAACAGATCAGAAAGGGGGACACGGAGGGAACAGGCAGGACAAAAGGACCGGGAGTGAACGAAGGGAACATCGGGGAAAGAGGAGCAGAAGCCAGAGGGACGAGGGACAAAGAGAGGAGGGACAGAGACAGGAGGAACAAAGCGAGGGGGAGCAGAGGCAGGAGGGACAAAGACGGGAGGCCAGGGAGAGAAGGAGGGGGAACCAAGAGGAGCCCGAGGGAGACCCAGCGGGCGACGGGAGGCAGCCGGAAGGGCTGCAGGCGGCCGGGAGGCCGGAGCCGGAGGGGCCGAGGAGACGGGGTGAGGGACAGACGCAGGGACGAAGGAGGGAGTCGGAGGGGAGACCAGGGAAGGGGACGAAGGAGCTGGAAGGGACCCTGGCGAGGGCAAGGAGAGAGGGGGAGCCGCAGCAGACGGCGACGTCCTCCGACACGCCAGAGCGGGAGGACCAGCAGGCGAATGAGGAGCCGCCGTCGGGGGGCCCGCAGGCAACCGATAAGACGCCGGAGGAGGGACCGAGGCAGGGCGACGAGGCCGCGGAGGGGGACCCGCAGACGACAGCCGACCCGGAGGGCCAGGACCCGCAGGTGCCGACCAAGCCCTAGCGCCGGCGAGGGAGGGCGAGCCAGGGGGCTGGGCGGGTGGGACCCCAGCCGTGCGTCTGTGTCCTCTCCCCTTATGGGACACAGACATAAGGACCTGCGGCCGGGGTCGGGCTCGTCGGGGTGAGGGTACCAGAGTCACAGGGGGAGAAGGGACTGGAGTGGGGCCAGGGACTGGAGCTGCAGGCTGCAGAGGGGGCGCCTGCCCGGGAGCTGCAGGCAGGGAAAGCGCCTCGGACGTGGGCGCGGTAGCTGCAGGCAGCGGAGACGGCTGCTCGGGCTCTGGGGCCGCAGGGGGCACTTATTTTATTATATAAAATAAGTGTCACACAACCGGGGTGACATGCCTTGCCTGCTTGTGGGATGAGGAAGACTCAGGGACTGGAAATGGGATTAAAACTGAAGATGTGCTCATTCCTTTGTGTATTTACAAATTTTCCTTCCGTCAGACATGAGGAGTTTGCTGCTATATTTGGCACTAATAGAGATTCTGATGCTGCTATTTTTATTGTCTATTAGTTTGTTATTATTTACAAGTTCTGTTGTGTTTTTGCATTTTTCTCTTCTGGTTAATTAACTGCTGTCTGTTTGCTGTGAAGTATGAGTGTGGTGAGTAAGACTCAGGGACTGGAAGTGGGATTACAACTAAAGATAACATGCTTATTCCTTTTTGTATTGTTTACAAATTTCCTTCCGTCAAACATGAGGAGTTTGCTGCTATATTGTGCACTAACAGAGATTCTGATGCTGCTATTTTTATTGTTTATAAATGTGTTATTGTTTCCAGTATTCAAGTATTCGAGTATTCAATAAATGCTAAATTGAGAAATTTTGTGTATCGTTTGTTATTATTAGTGTGATATTTTACCATGCAAATAGAGGGGAAAACGTCCAATTATCGGCCAAAAAAAATCAGCAGCATATATCGGCCATCGCCTGACCCTTGACTTGAAAAACCCATATCGGTCGACCTCTAGTAACAGTACATTCTGTCCAATTCATCCATCGAGTTAAGTCACACACCCACTTGAGGGGGCACTCCGGCAGACGTGAGGATGGGGATGTTCTTTCCGCTATAACATCCACTGCAGAAGTACATCTCGCTCCTGTTCACAGGGCTTACTTCAATGATGAAGCAGGGCTGGTTGTCTGGACAAGAAGTTGTCCTGCTGCTGGGTCTCGGTGCCGTTTTTCCACCTAAGCTTGAAGGTGGAAATGTGTTCCAACTTGGTCCCTGGGACTGCAGCATAGCCAAACATCGCGAGCAGCGTCGGCCACACCCACCACCAGAACCATCACACCGTCCTATACACATAAAGAAGAACTAAAACATAGAGTGTTGTGACAATCTATGCGTTAATGTTTGGCAGCATAGGTGATTCATTAAAATTATACCGAAGAATGGAAAATGTGATATTTAGAATATTTTTTGCCATTTAGTAGCTAATTTAAGCACTTACCCAATGCCTCAATTTGTTTTAGGTCAGTAATGTCTGAGCCAAAAGAATGAATGTATGAATTTAATACAATTCACCCACTCCCACCCACACACAAATCTGAAATTCAATTTAAGACACTTCTTAAACATTAGTGCATTAACAAAAAAGGAAAATCTTAAGAGATTCAGTAGGATTTTCTATGTTAGACTTAAGCTAATAGTTCAATAGTTTTTACATATTTCAATATACCAATTTGACTTTAATGTTGAAACAGATGCTAAAACATGGAATAATTTCATAACTAGAGAAACATGTTATTCACAAACACTAGCAAAGGTAGCTTATAGTTAAGCTTACTTAAGTCAGCAAGTCAGGCTACAGTGTGTAAGAATAGTCGTAAACGATAATTTGTCTCAGTCTTACATGACAGAATAAGTAAACAGAAAATATAAAATGGCTGAAACAGCGTCATTAACGCCAGCTACAGTAGAGGCGCAGAAAAGGTGTCATGACTGAAGTATTCCCAAACTCTGGAAGACCGTATGCGAGCCTTTTTTGCCGCGTGTTTCTCCAGAGGCTCCGGAGCTCCGCTGGTTGACACAGCCATGTTGGTTCATGTGCAGGGGGACGAGCGGCAAATTTCTTTTTTGCAGGGTGGTAGGTGATGTCTCATTAATATTTATGAGAGAAGTGCTACATGATTGGCCAGTGCATGCCTTACAAAATGGTGCGGCACTGCATCCAAGCCTGCGGCACTCAGAGTCACAAATACAGTGGAAACCATTTGTAGTAATTACGTCTGTCTGGCTGATTTCCAACTAATTGATATTTGTATATTTATTACATGAATATAAGGTAATATAAGGTAATAGAAGAGGTATTTAATGGTTTTCCATCTGAGGAATTTGCAAAAAACTGCAGTGCATGATGGGTCGGACCTAAAGGCTGCCTTAACGTCCTCATCTGTATGACGACATACATCAAGACTAGGAAGGTGCATAATGTTCATGTCTGGTTGCGTTTGTTGGTCCAGAAAGTAATTCAATTTCGCCATGTAGGTTACGTTCTTAAAAACTGCTTGGATATAGCCCGATTATATGCTGTGGGCCTTTTAATTTCTTTGTTTACCAGGTAGGCTACCTTCTTTAAACTGCGTTTTGTTAGACTACATATTTAGGGAGGTCTTTATAAATTTATAGTAGTCTTCATAAATATGTACATAGTTTAGCCTAACCCAGCCACTTAAGGGAGAAAGCCAGCTCAACTAGGTGTCGGTCCCAAGCCCGGATTAATGGGGAGGGTTGGCGTCAAGAAATAAAGAGACTGTATCTTCACTGCATGACTGATGTCAAAATGTGTGAAATATGTGGTTGTATTAATAAATGCATTAAAGTAGGTTAATGATTCTGTGCTGTCTAAATTGTATAGAAAATTTCTACGTATAGCCAAACAAATCTCCTCCTGTTTGAAAAGGCATAGAAAAAGCAATTTAGCCACTAAAACTTTACAGTTTTTGTGAGGGACAGTCGAATTCTCTCGTTTCTCTCGTCAAGTTTTTTTGTGATCCTGCACCTACACTTTGCCGGCCCCAGGAGGATGGGCTCCCCCTTTGAGTTTGGTCCCTCCCAAGGTTTCTTCCTTCTTGGGAGTTTTTCCATGCTATCGGCGCCTATGGCTTACTCACTGGGGGCTTTGGGTGGGCATGATATAAAGCAAAGCATTTTCCCTCCCAGTTTCCTCCTCTGGTCCACATTGCAGGACCATCAGCCATCAGAAACAGCCAGACGGTCTCCTTCAGCTTCTTTAGTGTCCTTGGAAGCCAAGGCAGTTTTAGGTCTGAGAAGAGGTTTATCAGAAGGACACATATTACGTCGTTTGTCCTGAAATGTAACATGGGGAGGAAAAGTTAAGCGGTTTAGTCAGATTGGAGTCGTTTATTCAGCAGTGGCAGCGCCAGTGACTTAATGCTACAGGTGCTATAGGGGAGTGAGATTATTTAGACCGGGTGCTTTAGCTTTTCAGCTTATGTAGATGGTGTATAGAAGCACACAGCACGATAAGCTACAGCATGGATAAAATAGGATAAAATATGAAATTCTAACGTCTAGCTCACAGAGCCTCTATGTGTACTTTGAAGAAAAAATACACTACAAGTATGCTGTAAAAACCGCAAAAATGTCTTACACAATATACAGATTTTACAGATAGTTAAAGAAAAAATGAAACCAATATTTTGGGGGTGCTGTGGGGGTACTATGGTCATTGGAGGAGGAGCTAGAGCCCCCCCCCCCCAAGCTTTTCCTTGGTGCTGCCACTGTTGTTCAGATTAAAAGTAACATTGTCATTAATAAACAGTACTCTGATCAAATTTTTGCATGTACAAACACAATCAAAGTTTAACCACATGTTTAGACACAATTCACACACCTGTTACATTTCCATAATGCTAAGACTCTCTACACTTACTTCATCCACTTTCTTGTTTGGTACACAGTCATTTGATGGATGTGTAAGATCATTACCAGACCGTCTGCTGCAAACTCTACAGTTAATGAATGGCTGCAAAAACACACAGACACACAAAAACAGTATTTAAAGAGTGGTGGGCAATAAATACAGTGAGAGAAGGTGTAGTAAAGATATATCTAATGATTTAAGGCAGAGCTGCTGGAGTGCAGGGTTTAATGACACAGAACAATTTTAGAGGAAAGAGCTTCCAAAGCAGGGTCACCATAAGGCTATATTATACAAAGCAAGTTCATCTAAAAGTATGAACAACAAATCCCGTTTAACTGAACACTGCTCTGTATTAAAATACTGTCCTCCGATCAAGCTAAGTGGTCCTGTAGTTCACTATTTAAAGAGGTAAATTTAAAGGGTAATTCACACTGCACATCTACCCTGCTCTGACCAGGTTTAATTACTGGCTTTCTAATTAAAACAAGAGTTAAGTCCTGCCCTTTCACCACAAAACACCACACTGCCATTTAAGGCTGATTTCAACAATGAGTTTTAGTTAACCTGGCTCGAGTTAACTCTGGGTATGTAAAACCCGCTTTGTAGTACAGCCCACAGGTCTTTAAATAAGGCCAGCTAGGGTTCATAGCTCGAAGCATAATCTACAGGTCACCCCTCAGATGATTAGCATTTGCTTCTGCCTGGTAATCCAGCCTTTAAGCCTGTAAACCTACTAAAATTTGAGAATAAGGTGAAGGAACTGGCTCTTTGAGGCCACCTATGTATTTGTTACTTTATTGTTGGCTAACTTTCCCCCGCAGGGCATCAAAAAAGTTAACATGAACCTAAATTAATTTGCTAACTGATATGTCCAATGCTCACAGTCACAGTGACTCTTTACTTACCCTCTTGTCCATGAAAATACAGTCAGCCCGATGGTCTGTTGCAGTTGACTTTGGACATTTTGTTGCTCTCAAGAGAATCTCAATGTCAATGTATTCACTGCTGATCTAAATCACATAAACACGTTATATACAAAATTGCCTACAACTGTTTTAAAGGCAATATAACAAACAATAATCACCCAAAAAATGGCAAACTGTCACAGACTTGACTGCAGCAGATTCAGAGAGAAACTGTGAGAAGGTAAAATTGACCAGGGCTGAGATATACAACCATCACTTTCATTGTGAAGAGACATTAAGCATCATATGCATTGAAATTAAAACATCAAAATCAATGTGATACTCATTAGTTCAGCTTGCAGATGATGAAAGTTTCACACTTTTGTAAACACTTTCTCAGCAGTTACCTTCGGACGGCCCTGGATGTTATAGAAATTCATGTGCTGACGGGTTCCTTGATGAGCATTTTCGACTGCGAGTTTAATGGCCGTCTTGTGAGTGCAGGGAGACTGTGGTAATCTTGCTGGGCCTCTGTGGAGATAAGCAGAGCTCCATAAGCCAAAACCAGAAGCAGCAGGCGGGTCATCTTCCTCTCAGCTTTGAAGGGAGAAGCAGGACTGAGGACACTGATCTGTGGTCCCCTTATCCAGCACGTCCAGGGGCGTGTCCTTCACTCGAAACAAACAGACCTTTGAACAACATTGGAAAACTCTTCAGGATGAATTGAGGCAGGTGGTCAAGTGGGTTTATTGTTATTTCAGCAATATACACAGTACACAGTGAAAGGAAACATTGTTCCTCCTGGACCACGGTGCAACACAAAGAAGAAAAACAGAAACAACACAAGATGACACAAGTGCGGGCAAGATAGAACTATACAGAGTGAAAGGAGCACAAACAGAGGGAGAAAGTGCAAGATAAACACAAGAGCAACAATACAATACTACAGGACAAGACAGCGCAGTCAAGAACACAGAGTGCAGCCAGAGCTAACCTGAATAGGGGCATCAAGGTTGCCAGGCAGGCAGAGAAACAGAAAATAGAGGTCTACTTCACATACAACAACCCACAGTGGGTGTGGCAGGGAATACAACACATTACAAACTTCAAAGGCAACAACACCGTCACTGTTAACAGCAACGCCCTTTTAGCAAAGGAGCTAAACAGCTTCTTTGCTCGTCTGGAGGAACACAGAGCAGACATAGCCACACTGCCCCCTCCCCCAATCTCCAGCACTCACAGACTCCCTCTGCAGGAACACCACGCGAGAAGGCACATTGCATCTCTAGGTGTGTGGAGTTTAAGACAAGGCAAGTGATGCTACGATAATATAATTCCTTGGTAAGACCCCACCTAGAATATTGTGTGCGGGTTTGGTTACCATACCTTAAGAAGGACATTGCTGCCTTGGAAAAGGTGCAACGTAGGGCAACGAGAATGATTCCTGGTCTTAGAGGAATGTCTAATGAGGAGAGGTTAGCTGAGCTGAATCTGTTTAGCCTCGAGCAAAGGAGACTAAGGGGGGACATAATCCAGGTGTTTAAGATTCTAACAGGTCTGGATGCTGTTCAGCCAAATGGCTATTTCAATGTTAGTTTAAATACCAGAACTCGTGGCCATAAGTGGAAATTAGCTGGAGAACATTTTAAAACGAATTTGATGAAGCATTTCTGTACACAGCGTGTAGTTAGAGTATGGAATAGTCTTCCTGTTATTGTAACACAAGCTAAAACCCTGGGTTCTTTTAAATCAGAGCTAGATAAGATTTTTGAGCTATTAGCTAAGTTCTCCTCAAAGGAGCTTGATGGGCCGAATGGCCTCCTCTCATTTGTAAATCTCTTTGGTTCTTATGAGTCAGCTTACAGAGATGAGGTCCAGAAACTGATAGGTTGGAGTTCAGCAAACAATTTGGCACTAAACAGCACAAAGACAAAGGAATCACTGACTTCAGGAAGGATGGAGGCGACACTGGCCTGCCTAGATGGATGGATGGATGTTTTTATTGACATTGTAAGTACAATGAGATTTAGTTTGGAACGCGCCAGCAGCTACACAGTATATTTACAATTATATAGATTGTGAGGCATAAAATAAGGTGTGAGTAATATAACATAACGACATAATATAAGTAATCATTAATTAATCATTACAGATGGTATGAGGTGTGAACCGCTAGGCTGCTATGGCATGTTTGGTATCAAACCGATGGAAAATCACTCCAGTTTCCAAATCTGGTCAGTGGTTACCACGAAAGTGAATATATCAAAAGTTACACCAGCCTAACGAAAATCATCAATACAAGGGAAATCACTCTGGTCATAAATCTCAAAAGGACTGATACAGACCCCCTTCCGAAAGCCCGCCAAATGGATGGTCAGCCATTGGTCCAGGAGTCGAATTCCTGGTCACTCCTATTCACGAACTTTACACTATAAAACCTGGCACCTCAGAACAAAGCCAGGAGAGGAGAAACAGAAGGGAGGAGAAAACAAAAGACCATCAGCACGAAGAGAGGCAGAGAACATCAGCCCAAGAGAAGAGAAGCCCACAAGAAGCCCTCCTGAAGCCTATCAGTGAAGACCCAGCTGGACAGAGAACTGCAACCAAGCCCAAGCTTCACCAGGAGAGGGAATCAGAGGGGCTCCACTCCAACAACCGCTGCAAACACCGCGCCTCCCTGAGTGCCATCACCCATCAGCTCATCAGCCTCCGCAACCAACTGCCAAGACCCCCCCCCCCCCCACTCTGCAACCAAGTAAACAAACTTCCTTTCATTTATAACAACCTAAACTCCTATTCACCTGCTATATTACTTTAGGACAGTATTTCCACAAATTGCTTGCTTTGCAGAACAGTATTTTCCCTTTTAAGGTTACTCATTTTAAATCTGGTCATTGCATTTTCATGATTACATTGTTTGTGTCCACTCCGTTATTTCGTGTTTATTGTTTGTTAGGTGTAATGTCTGTCTTATGTTAGTTATAGGAATAAATGCATGTCTTTTACACAACTTCAGCCTCCGTTCATTGAGTGCTCACAAGAATCCCTGCCTGTGCGATCTACGCTCTGAAACCTCAAATTCGCCTGAAATATCGCGAGACTCTCTCTCATTGGCCGTGAGGGGAGCTTCGCTACCGATCGTTTACATTACCTGGTGACGCAGCTCGTTGGACAAGCCTTCTATTCTAACCCAGGTTATTACGTGATACTGGTTATTAATGAGTTCCATTTAAGTCACACATTAACAGACTCACGGTGTTTCGCAATTGAGTTTGAGCCGACCATTCAGCATAAAAATTGGTTAATAATCACAAGGCACAAGGTTTAAACTTATTCTGAGCACACAATTTAAACTTTTTATGACCGAACGTGCAGTGAAGAAGCGCTACTGTCAACTGGTTGCAAAAGTCGCACTCATGGCAATCTGAAGGCATTTAAGCGGGATCATATGGGCTTATTATAGTTATTTTTATTTCTATTATTAGTAGTTATATTATTTTGTTTTATTTTCGGTGATTTCATTGTAGTTCTTTCGTATTAAACTGCAGTAAACTTTAACCCTATGTCTGACGAGATTCTCAGATGTAGCGCTTTGTTTCCAGGTTCAATTCGGACGAGTGTCTCCGTTTCTATATATCCTGGGAGAGATCTCTCTATTAGCGAACGGGAATACTTGTTATGAGGTTCTAACCTAAATTATGTTGCGCTTGGACATAAGACCGATAGCTTAGTTACCTATCAGGATCATACTCGTATGTGTGTGCCTGCTTTAGACAAAGCAAGTTTAACACAACTTTGCGCTGTGAGCCAAGTGTGTGTCATTTAGAAATTGGGAGTCTCCTGTGCTTGAGACCCGCCGTGGTTAAGCACCATTTGCGACGAGATATAGTGCACTCACAATTTAAATCTGTCGCCGTAACGCGTGCGCCGTCTCGCTTCAGTAATTGTTTTAAGGGGTGATGACGAAGATGACGAATTTACTTTCCTGAAGAGGAGCAGGATGGGTCACGCGTTCTGTAAGATTTGTCTCCCACGGGGAAGGAACGATGTCAGTCGGCATGAAAAATCCAAGTCATTAGTGAATGACAGAGCCGCATGAGTGAACATGAAAAATTAATAGAAAATAAATGACAAATGGTTATTTTATATTTTATATATTTTATATATTTATATTTATATTATATTTTATATAATTTATATTATTTTATATTTCCTGTCTTAAAATGTAAGGGATACACGTGGTCATTTCCGTTGTTTCCTGTTTCCTGCGAGAGTGATACTGACTGCTAGCGCGCGAACTTTGAAACCATAGATATCACCTAAATAATAATTCGAGTTAAGTCATTGGGAAAAAGCTTCGCAAGATTAATAATCCTCCAAAATAAATAAATAAAATTTCCCAGACCCCGACGGATTAATCACCTACGCAAGTACCGACCCACGATCTTCGTTCAATTAAGAAGGTGCTTCCAGCCTTACAGCCTCAGTTTACGTAAGTACAACGCCATGTCTACTGTTCCGTGTTCTGAGTGTAATATGTTTAGCTATTCTTCTCCAGTCATTAGCGGTATTTATACATGTGAGAAGTGTCAGTTAGTCGCTAGACTGACGGAGAAGATTGTAGTGTTAGAGGGACGTATCCGGACGTTACATAACATTCAGGAGAATGAGAGTTTTATTGACTCAGTATTAGCGGCTCCGGATATGTCCGCGATAGCCAGTAAGTCTCCCCCTGCTCCGGCAGCAGAGCCTTCGCAGCAAGGCGAGGTGGGTGACGACCCGGCGGCATAGTCGCAAATCCAAACCAAACTTACACCGGCACCATTCGCCTATCCGCGTTTCCAACAGGTTCTCCCCACTCAGTGAAACTCCCACTGAGACGCCTGTTGAAAGTGCTCTAATAATTGGTGATTCTATTCTAAGAAACGTGAGAGTAGCGACTCCAGCGACCATTGTAAATTGTCTCCCGGGTGCCAGAGCGACCGACATCTCGGCAAATTTAAAAGTGCTGGCTAAAAGTAAACGTAAATACTCTCAGATAGTTATCCACGTCGGCACTAATGATGTCCGATTGAGGCAATCGGAGATCACAAAGGCAAATTTTAAAGAGGTGTGCAACATTGCGAAGAAGATGTGTGTGTCAGTAACGTGCTCTGTCCAGACTAAAAACTCAAGTCCAGACTAAAAACACACCTGTTTAGTTTAGCGTATAGGGACACTAGTTCTAGCCCTAGCTAACTCTTCACTCCCAGGCAGACCTGTAGTGTGAGGTGTAGAGCTGGGTGGGGATCGGTGCCATTGGCTTTGGATGAACTGGATTGTCAGTGCTGTCACTCTAGCTTTGCAATCTCTTGTGGAACTGGAGTGCTGACATTTCAGGGACTCCCCATGCCGGCATTCCCACTTGCCTCTCCCTCCTACTGATGCTGCCATAGCCATATCTGCCGGAGCTTGCAGATTGCACTTCATATTGTACTCACCTAGCTTTTAGCACTGCCAATAGCCTCCTCTACTATGCCTAATTGTACATTTTATTTCCCCTACTCCTCCTGGGGGTGATGCCTGGAGACCTCAATCTATCAAGATATCCAGCACACCCGACCACCACCAGTGACGTCCCTGCATCCAGCTCGCCGTTCTGATCTTCCATGTATGACCCGCTGCCTTACCTCTGGTTGCCTGGCAATTGGAAGAAGACTCGGCTTCGGCATTGGCTTATCTTCCTTGCTCTCCTCTCTCTATTTGACTATCCCTGCCGGCCCCTGGAGGATGGGCTTCCCCTTTGAGTCTGGTCCCTCTCAAGGTTTCTTCCTTCTAGGGAGTTTTTCCTTGCCACTGTCGCCTATGGCTTACTCACTGGGGGCTTTGGGTGAGGATACTGTAAAGCGCTTTGAGACAATGTAATGTTGTGATAATGCGCTATATAAAAATAAATTTGTTTGTTTGTTGTTGTTGATACTGGAGCCTGGTTGCGGTGGTGGGATGGCTCACGGCGGGTGCCGGAAAATTTCCTTTATTTTCAAATCCAAACCTTGACAGGTATGCTGCTGTTCCAAATCATGGGTGCATGTTACAAGTGCGGAACATATTTTAACTTAGTACTAACTTAGCATCATATTTGATCTGATTCGACTGAATATCCCAGGTTTCCATCTCTCATGCATCTGGTGTGACGTGTTTTCAAGACTCTCAGGCTGGCGCAAAGAAATCTTACGGGAATTGAACGTCTCACTCCGGCCAGCTGACCAAAGTTGGTAACCTTGGTATTGTGTGTAGGAGATTCGGTATAACTATAATTTCGTTCTCCATTTACATGCCCGTAGTGTCTTTAAGTGTTATGTAGTTTTGCCTGAAACGCAAAAATAAAACAAAGCAATTAAAGCCGTAAGTGGCTCAAATTGTGCTGTAGCGATTGAAGAACTTTTGTCGGAAGTTGGATTCGAACCCACGCCTTACTTGGGAGAACAGAATACCAGAATAGAGTAGGTTAAGTCCAGCCTTGGCTTCCAAGCTGACGTTTTTCTACATATGTGCTTGTGTATCATGGACAGTAAGAGGGGGCAGGCAAGGAGAGAATTTCTCTCTTTGGGGATCAATAGAGTGTTGTTATTATAACGTCTAAAAAGTATGATGGTCTGTCGATAAATCAATAACAATATCAATGAAGTCAATGTTTATCTAAAGGAATCAGAATTCAGGAAAAGCCAGGGGCCGGACCGAGTGTAGGGGGCGTGGCCAGAGACAGCCTGCTGACTGTTCCAAATCATGGGTGCATGTTACAAGTCCGGAACATATTTTAACTTAGTACTAACTTAGCATCATATTTGATCTGATTCGACTGAATATCCCAGGTTTCCATCTCTCATGCATCTGGTGTGACGTGTTTTCAGACTCTCAGGCTGGCGCAAAGAAATCTTACGGGAATTGAACGTCTCACTCCGGTCAGCTGACCAAAGTTGGTAACCTTGGTATTGTGTGTAGGAGATTCGGTATAACTATAATTTCGTTCTCCATTTACATGCCCGTAGTGTCTTTAACCGGCTGCACAAACTGGATCCGCCTCCATTACGACACAACTTTGCCCTTATTGGCTTAAGAATTTAGTCACATACATGACGTATATCTGCTATTTCTCCCGAGAAGCAGGTAAAGCAGTGGTAACTGCTTTGTAGTTAATTTACCTGGTAAAATTAAGTTTAAATAAATGATATAAATACTGTAATAGTACTCGTGAGCTTTGTTTATTTGTTATTAGTTATTGTAATGTTGCGCTGCTTTATTTGTTTAATCGTCTAGTCTGTGGAGACATTCAAGTTAATCAAATAAGAATTGCACTGTACACTGTACATGACCATAAAAACTTTGTATCCTTGAAATAAATGTTTTTGATCTTTTCCTTGGCAGTTATCTTTTTACACAGGGCCTCTATGTACACGATAGTTTTTTTTTTCACGACTAACAGTATGGATCAGGAGTTGGTTATTGTAAAAGAAGTAATGTGCATGCAGGTGATATTTGTATAGATTTATCCACACCCTTGTAGCAGTGCTGCCATTGCAGTCAGATCTCGCAAACTAGGAGTATTAGTTGTCTTTATTTCTCTTTATTTCTTGACGCCAACCCTCTCCATTAATCCGGGCTTGGGACTGGCACCTACCTGAGCTGGCTTGCTCCCTTAAGTGGCTGGGTTAGGCTAAACTATATATATATATTTACCAAGACTACAATAAAACATCTCGAAATGTGTAGTCTAGCAAAACGCAGTTTAAAGAAGGTAGCCTACCTGGCGAAATTGCAAACAAATTAAGGGCGTTAGGCAGCCTTTAGATCCTACCCATCATGCACTGCAGTTTTTTGCTAATTCCTCAAATGGAAAACTGTCCATCCATCCATCCATCCATTTTCCAAACCGCTTATCCTACTGGATCGCGGGGGGTCTGGAGCCTATCCCGGAAGCAATGGGCACGAGACAGGGAACAACTCAGGATGGCGGGCCAGCCCATCGCAGGGCACACTCACACACTATTCACTCACGCATACACTCCTATGGGCAATTTAGCAACTCCAATTAGCCTCAGCATGTTTTTGGACTGTGGGGGAAACCAGAGTACCCGGAGGAAACCCCACGATGACATGGGTAGAACATGCAAACTCCACACACATGTGACCCAGGTGGAGACTCGAACCCGGGCCCTAGAGGTGTGAGGCAACAGTGCTAACCACTGCACCACCATGCTGCCCCCTAAATGGAAAACCATTAAATACAAAAGGAAAACAAAAGTGCTGTAAGACTGTATACTTATGTGTATGTTAGTAAAGGCTGTAGCTGACACAACGGACCCCACTAATTAGAAAGGGGTAATTGTACACATGTGGCATCCAGTATGTTCTTCTATAACAGTTTTTAAAAAAAAAAAAAAAACTCACATTACACAAATTGGCACTATCAAAACGAGGATTATGGGGAAAATGGGGACTGTGATGGAGATTACATACACGTAGGCATGGTATTTAGTTTTTTTTAATCTGGTCACCTTCCAGAGTAATTGTAAACTAAAACCATCTTCACCCTATTTGATTCTTTATAAATGGACAATCAGTCGTGCAGTAAATGGGGGTATAGAGAGACACAGAGCTTGTCTAACAAGAAACCCTGGGAAGCTAACATTAATAGGGTGGGTATGGATAGCAAAACCATTGATACAGATTACAGATTTATATCTCACCTGAACCCTGGCGGGCTCCGTGCCAATAGGGGTTGGGATTAGGGTTAGTTAACTTAAGTAGTAATATTGATGTGTATATTCTCCTATTCTCCAGTCAGTGAATCGTGAAACGTAATGTTAATATGTTTCTATACCTATATGTTCTGCTTAAAAACCCATAAAGGCAAGCACAGTGTTTAGACATTCTGTTACTTAGACTAGTAAACACTAAGATCCTTCAGCTTTCAATTAACCTGACACAACAGTCTAAACAACAAATGTGTGCCATGTCATTTGTCATCTTTACATCTTGTATCCTTTATATGGTAATTGGATTTTCAAGGTGGAATTGCAGGTCGATCATTTTAAGGATCTAGATGTAAACCTCCCTGGTGTTGCTTTAATATTTTTTTTGCACAATTTGCTTCACACACTTCCTCCAGCAGAGAAGCTTACAATACTACACCCCACCAAATGACTGGATGATGCCTTTTTATTTAAGGTCTGGCTGTGAGCCTCGATTACCGATACACTATCTTCAGGCTCCTGCCGGGATCAGTCAGTATGGTGGACCTTTGGAGGAATGGGTACAAAACCATCAGGAAAGTTTGCAGGTGCTTCAAGAGTATGTGAAGGCTTAGTTGGAGGAACAAGCCACACCACGAAATCGGAAACACAATGAGTTGGTTAATGATTAGGGGTTTGATGAAGGTCAGCTGGTGTGTTTGCGGAACCATGTTCGAGGTAAAATACAGGATCATTGGGATGCCTGTTTGTATATGGTAGTTCGGTGTCCCCAAGATCAGGGTGCAGTTTACTCTGCAACTCCAATGGAGGGGGACGGGGTTGTCCGTCAAGTTCACCGAACAGAGTTGCGTCCAGTACCACAGGGGGTTGTTATGTCAGGGGAAGATGTTCTGGTAATGTCTCCTGAGTCTGGGTTGCCCACAGGGGCAACAGAAATGGAATCGGATGAGGACTCTGTGATTTTACGGGGACAGGGCTGGTGGGAGGGGTCGCAATAGAGCATCCACAAGTAGGCCTCGTATAATGGAGGAGGTTATGTCCCCCCCGAGGTGTAGAGACCAGTTAAACGTTCGGTGAGGTCCACCACTGGTCATCATACCAACCCTTATAAGTTACCACGGTCATGAATGATCGTTCGGTTGGGGAGGAAGACCAGTGGTTTGGGATAGAATTCTTAGCTGTGATCGTTGGGTCATCAATTTCATTTTGGGGGATGGATTGTAGCCAGGCAATTATAGGCAGGTATAGGAACTGCAGTTCGGACTGGAGGCATAGCCGGGGCGAGATGGCTGTGCATGTTCCGATGGTAGGGCATATTGGCAAAGGAGCAGGCACGGGAAAGACAGGCAGGGTCCTGATAGATTTGGTGGAGCATCGGCGGGCATATTGAATTTGCAGTGTAGCAGCCTTTCTGTTTGCTTGTTTCAGGGGTGAACAATCTTATCCGCAAAGGGCCGGTGTGTATGCAGGTTTTCGCTGCAACTCCCTAATTAGATTTCTAATTAGAGGACTGATTAGCTGAAGAGTCCTCATACCTGGTTTTGAAGAGCTGACCTAAAGGTTACCCCAAAAACCTGTTTTTTTTTTTGTTTGAATGGGGCAGTGAGTCATGGGGTAAACTACTGTTCTTTAGGGGTTTTTCAAGGTGGAATTACGGGTCGATAATTTTAAGGATCAGGTTGTAAACCTCCCTGGTGTTGCTTTAATATGTTTTATCTGAGGTTGTATCGTGTATTATCAAGCCAGCCGGCTTAGTGGCCTCGGAGAGCGGGGTTTAGTGGGAGCAGCTGGCTAGTTTTATTTTCTTTTTTGTTTGTGTCTTTTTCTTTGTTGTATGTATATTTTGGGTTCATTATTAGGCAGGCTGGGCCTTTTGGCACCTGTAGTCTGGGTGCTGGATTGCCCATAGGGGTCTTTTTTATTGCTGTGATTTGCTGTGTCATTCACTAGTGTGATTTGTGCTGGATGTGTTTTTAAGGTTGTGCTGTGGCGTGTACCTGAGCAAACTTTGGGCAACCTGTTCTCTTGTTGGCTTTATTGACAAAGGGTGGATTAGTCTAATTACGGCCTGCTACAAATAGCTGCATATAACGTATAAAAAAAATCACCTTATGGGTGCAAGATAGGGTAGCAAGATCTTGAGTTTTTTTTACAGTACTCGGGTACGTTTAAAATTTTCGACCAATCAGCAAACATTATTCTGACAGCATAGCTGGGAAACCAATGAAAAGTGAGTGCAACGTTCTAGAAACTTGACTTCGGGTTGACGCTCCCTATAAAAGAGCTGGGTACTGCTTCAAGGCGTTCAGTTGGCGCTACCTCCTGATAGAGTAGCACTGTACGGCTCTTGTTCCGTAAAACAACATCAAAAGGTATGAAAAAAAAAACATATTAAAGAAGACGAAAAAAATCAATTTTTAAAGAAGACGAAAAAAACATCGTCTAAAAAAATAAGCCAAAAAAATAATATCCGAAGAAGGAAAAACATGCAAAGTAAAAAAAACAAACAAAAATAAAAAACAATATCCAACGAAGAAGGAAAAAAACATCCAAAGGGAGAAAAGAAGAACTGAAGGGCCAACGAGGTAGGAGGAAATACAAATTTCGTTTCAGCACCGTTGGAGTGCCAAGCCGTGAAAAGCATTTGGCCAGAAGACAAGGTAAGTGTTGTATCTGTTATTTTAAAACAGCGCTTTTCAAAATGCTGCTTATAATCGTTTGAGATCGTTAGCCAGTGTGACAGCTGAAGGCTTTTTGAGTTTACCAACATAAAGTTTTATTTCTGTATTAGGACATTGTCAGGAACAATGATGTGTTCATCGCTATGATGTGGTCAAAAAGCGATGCATTGAATCTTAGAAACATTTGTGATTTTTCAAACGATGCTTTTCCTTTTATTTAATCAGTAAAATTTCCATCGGTTTTATATAGTGCCCCTTGAAATATGTCTTTAGCTCATTTTCCGGGCATTTTACTAGAATGCATCCTGAGAAATACACAAGCTCTGCTGCATTTCCGTGCCTCGATGTTTAGTGCCGAGTATAATTGTTGCAGTTGCCTTTTATATATTCCATGAGACCTGTTGGTACCAAGAGAAGTGTGAGACTGTCAGGGTGAATTTATCATACAATCGCACGCATAAATACCTGAGGGTTGCCAGTCCTTTTGCGTTGTTACAGGAGGACTAGAGCTGACGAGTGTGTTTCTACACACTATCAAGGGCATTGTTAGTACAGTTTTCTCAGGTGGGAGAATGCTGCCGATCTCCTATTTGACAATACAGCCCTTGATATATTAGAATATTACAGAACTAGAAGCCTTTTGCAAGGAAGAATGTGAGAAAATCCCAAGTACAAGAACTGAAAGCCTTTCAGCTGGCTATAAGAAGCGCTTGTAAGCTGTGATATCTGGCAGAGGAGGTGTTACTAAGTACTGATTACGTAGGGTGCCCAAACTTTTGCAGAGTGCCATAATAATGTTTTTATTTTGTAATTTTGTTCAATTTATGGCATAAAAAGTAACTATTCATCAATGTTTGCTGAAAATATTGTGTATTTTTCCCCCAGTTCCTAAAGAGACTGTATTAACTGATATTGTTCCTTTTGTAATTGAAAAGATGTTATTTGTCAAGGGGTGCCAAACCTTTGCATAAGACTGTACACAGTGTGTGTATGTGTTTATGTGAGTGTGTGTCTGTGTGTGTGTGTGTATATATATATATGTGTGTGTGTGTATATATTTCTGTATATGCATGTGTATATATATATTTATATATAGTTCACACACATTCAAACTTATTTGAATACACATTCAAAATTATTTTTATTATTATTATTTTCGTTTTTTTTTTTTTTTTGTGTTTTAAAATTTTTTATTTTTGCAATGGAAATAAAAATAAAGCAGTCCTCCGTAGAGGAGGGGTGGTGGAGGGAATATATATATATATATACATATATATAAAATAATTGTCACACAACTGGGGTGACATGCCTTTCCTGCTCACCCAATTTTAGTGCACTTTAGTTATGCATAATGACCTTCTAGTCTCGATACACCCATATATATATATGTATATATATATATAGTTTTTTTTGTTTTTTTTTTTGCAATAGACAATAAAAATAACGCAGTTCTCCGTAAAGGAGGGATGGTGGATGGAATATGTATATGCATATATATAAAATAATTGTCACACAACCTGGGTGACATGCCTTGCCTGCTCACCCAATTTTAGTGCACCTCAGTTATCCATACTGACCATCTAGTCTCGACACACCCATATATATATATATATATATATATATATATATATATATATATATATATATATATATATATATGTATATATATAGATATTTTTTCTTTTTCTTGTGTTTTTTTTTTCGCAATGGATATTAAAAATAAAGCAGTCCTCCGTAAAGGAGGGGTGGTGGAGGGAATATATATAGTTTTTTTATTAGCAATAGAAAAGAAAAATAACGCAGTTCTCCGTAAAGGAGGGATGGTGGATGGAATATATATATATAAATATATATATATATATATATATTTATATATATATATATATATATATATATACATTTATATAAAATAATTGTCACACAACCTGGGTGACATGCCTTGCCTGCTCACCCAATTTTAGTGCACTTTAGTTATCCATACTGACCATCTA